>NW_007249782.1:1396029-1396837 GCF_000164805.1 Carlito syrichta
GCTGTGCTGGCCGGGAGCGGCCACTGCACTTCCAGTCTGGGCGACAGAGTGAGACTCCAACTCAAAAAAAAAAAAAAAAATTCATACTTTTTATATCCTACCACAGATCAATGAAATCAATTTTTTCCAGAGAATATCCTGAGAATGTGTACTTGTATAATTTTAGGATTAGCATATTTGGGAGGCACTGCATCATAATATTTAGATAGCTTTCTTCTTTCCTACTTGTACTAAGGTAATTCTGTGAAAGTATAACACACCTTAATATCTTAAAAGATGGTTGGTTCCCAGAAAACAGAACAGCATTACAAAGTAATTGTATTATTAGTATGAAGTATTAATACAAAGTTCCTGACATTTTAGAGGATGTCATATCTCTAGCATTTTGTATGTGTCTTAGAATAAATTTCTATACTTGTTCTTTGATTATTTTAGTTACTTTTTTATTCATAACTTAATCACAGTTTAAGTACACACAAATAAGCACAATGAGTATTCTTTTGAGGTGAATGGTTTGCCAGTTTAGGTATACCAAAAGAGTACTATATTGCTTCAATTGATTATACTTAGAATTTATGAAGCTTTCACTTAGTGTCACTATAAATATTTTTTATAAATCTGAGGAAGAATTCACAATTTTTTTTTTTTTTGAGTAACAAAAATTGTTGATAGGGCCGGGCTCGGTGGCTCAGCCTGTAATCCCGCGCCTTTGGGAGGCTGAGGTGAGTGGATTGCCTGAGCCCGCAGGTTCAAGACCCGCCTGGGCAGCGAGACCTCATCTCTACAATAAATCAAAAAATCAGCCGGG
>NW_007249782.1:1396857-1411993 GCF_000164805.1 Carlito syrichta
CTTCCTTGACTTTGAGGTGACACGAAGTCCGATGAAAGCAGAGGCACCGTGGGCATGTGCAAAGCCACTGAGGCAGGAGGCTGGGATGACATGTGCCCACACCACACAGTGAAAGGCAGCTGGGGACAGAGCACTTTGCGAAGATGCCAAACTCCCAACCCTCCAATTACAGGAAAACAGGTAACCACTCTGATCCCCAAATCCTGAGTGTTGTACTACTCTGTTCTAACAAGTATATGGAATTCCATACAATAGTCACGCAAATATTTATTGAGTCATTAGCATGGGCTAGTCTCAGTGCTTAAACAGTTGAGATTTTTTTTTTAAAAGCAGTGATTAAAAAATGTTCCAAGCCGGGCTCGGTGGCTCATCCTGTAATCCCGCGTCTTTGGGAGGCTGAGGTGAGTAGATTGCCTGAGCCCGCGGGTTCGAGACCCACCCGGGCAGCGAGACCTCATCTCTACAATAAATCAAAAAATCAGCCGGGCGTGGTAGCGCATGCCTGTAATTCCGGCTACTTGGAAGGCTGAGGCGGAAGGATCCCCGGAGCCCACCAGGTGGAGGCTGCGGTGGCCGGGAGCGGCCACTGCACTCCAGCCTGGGTGACAGAGTGAGACTCCAATTCAAAAAAAAAAAAAAAAAATTTGTTGACTGGCCAGTGTACCATCTTGTGAAAACTAATCATTTCGTTGTTAGCTTCATTTCCATACTTCCCCTCCTCCTTTTTCTCCCCAACCTCTTAATGGAGAGGCCCTTTGCATAATTTAGGATTCATAATGAGGCAGTTTGAAACAGTGCCACAGACTGGAGTAAAGGGATCTGTTAGTGGAAGAAGTAAAGGGATTTACAATTATCTTCTCTTTCTTAGTCCCCATGTGCCTTCTGCTGTGGTGTTTTTGATTGTAAGATTTGGTGAAGTACTATTTCGACTAGAATGATTTCTACTTATGAAACCCTATTTGGTTCTAGGGCCAGAAGGGTCCAGTTTTGTGGAGCCCAGGGGACAGAAAGAGAAGCATTGACTGGTTAGGGACTTTAAGGAGAGAGTGGCTAGTGAGTATGAAGGGTTCTTCTATGTTATTCTACCTTGATCATCTGCATAGAGTAGGAAGAAGCAGTGATCTGCAGTCAAATTTTTCTCAAAAGTTAAAAATAATTGACTATTTGGCTGGTATCTGCCTTTGTATATCTTTGAGAACTCAGACATGATGTTAGATGCATAGATACGGTACAGGTCCTACCAAGGAGAAAAATCAAATGATTATAACTATGTTAGCTTGTTTCTTTATCTTACAATTTGACTCTCAATGACACCTCCAAAGTCCCATTTAAAAATGTGTACGATATACCACAATGCATATAATTTCTCTCTTCTTGTAATATGTAGACCTTGAAGAAAGTGGAAGTCATTTCTTTATTTATTAACTGTTA
Organism: Carlito syrichta; assembly: GCF_000164805.1. Taxonomy (NCBI): domain Eukaryota; kingdom Metazoa; phylum Chordata; class Mammalia; order Primates; family Tarsiidae; genus Carlito; species Carlito syrichta. The sequence goes on from NW_007249782.1 coordinate 1,398,289, forward strand.
AAATATCTAAGAGAATATAGATACATTGAAATATCTTTTGGTGGCCACTGACTTTTCTTTTCCTTAGATTGCCACAAATAAGACAAAAATGTAAAGTAAAATTATGAAGGTAATTAAGGGTAAGTATAGGAGACTTGAGTGTAAGATTTGAGGATCTTGACTGGGAGAAAATTTAGAGGTAATTTAGTTCAACTTCTACATTTCACAGATACAGACTGAAAACTAGGAAGGAGAATAATAAGTCACCCAGGTAATGAGATCTCATTCCTGTGAGGGCAGAATCTTCACTATGATTTTGCCTTTGTGGCATTGCTTGTATCATTGTCTTTTTTTATTGGTTAATTTGTATCCGTAAATATTTTATTTCCCTGTGTTGTAAGGTTCTCAAAAACAGAAACTGTGTCTTATATTTCTTTGTAACTGTTCCAAGACTTCAATAAATAAATGTTTGTTATTGTTATAGAGACTGATTTGTGGGAAAGACTCAGCTACCTCTGCAAATAATGTGATTTGTGCCGTCACCTTGGCAAATAAAGAATAGTTGTGGGCATGTAAGTAATCCAAACAAAGCTTTTCATAAACATTTTAAGATACTAAAATATCTAAAAATATGAGACCATTGAATAAAAATCAACATCAATCACAATCTAACCCATTTTTAATAAGCTAAAAATCTAAGTGGATAATTTGATGCAAGTGGTCACTTCTGCTTTCAGTCTGAAAGGAAGTCAATAAATTCCTTTTGCTGTTACAAAAGTAGTTTAAATTCTGTGCAGGACACGAGTCTGGGAAATCACATCAGCCTCAGCGTACAAAAGAGCCTGGAGAGGCAGAACAATGTCTATCCATTGGAGCTACCAAGGGAAGGTGGTCTTTGGGTTCACTGCAGTAACTGGCAGGTTAAATTTAATTCTCAGAGTCAGGGCTTGATGTTTAAGCTCCCTATCTGTTCTGCAATCTAAGCTAAAGGTGCACTTGCTTTTCTTTTCCAATATTCTTAAGTCATTTGTAGAAATCTATACTCATATTTTCAAATTGCCTCAACTTAACTAAAGATTTATTTTCCATTCTATAAAATTCAGTTGCAAAAAATAAGTAAACTTAATGTTCTAGAAAGGGAGAGGAGGAGGCCTGAAATATGTAAATTGTTTGATATTTGACAAATCAGTTACTGTGTGTGGTGTGATATGCAAATTAAGGACAATGCTTTTCTCTTATCTGCAATGCAGATTCTTTGTGGCATGTTCTGCATGCATTCTGTATGCAGTATGTGCAACAGAGCATCATAGTTTAGTGTAAGGAATCCAGGCAATGAAAATCAAAAGGAGGAAATGTATATTAATTTTATATCTTTAAAATTGTGCGAAATTTGTACATGCCTAGTGACAGTCTATAAGCTGGGGAGATCAGAATTCACAATTTATAACTGGGTATTACATTAAATAATGAATTTATAGGTAAGTTACAGTATTACATCTCTTAATTCTGAATACATTTTGGAATTTCTAAATATGAAATGACATATGCTAAAACTAATGCTTCCAATAACAGGCACTAATACAAAATGTGTGTGTATATATATATATTACTGTATTTACAATATGTGTAAAACTCATGCACACATCTACATTTCATCTTTGGCCTTGGTAATAAAAAGTGCTACTACATAGAATCTGTGCAACATAGATTTTCTGTATAAATTGAGGCTAAGCAGGCAGTTTTCTATGTGGGGTAACTTAAGCTTGTTAGGGACTTACTTTTTTCTTCCTGAAATTCCACTACTGAAAATTCATTTTTGTTGGTTAGATGATTGTTTTATTGTTTATTTTCTTTTTTGGTACAAGACCAATGTGAAGCTGGCTGGTGAAATAAACCCTTGAAATTTTATCATCTAAACTTTGGTGGAATTAATTATTAGTTAACTCAGTTCGGTAAATATCTATAGCAGGAAATAGATATATGCCTAGAATCAAGGATATAGTTTGATATATAAAATAATTATACTGATAGTTGTGTGTGGTTTATATATTCGATTTACATGTTGTATGTAGCTCATAAATAACGATTTATTGGATATTGGGATTTTAGATTTAACACCTTTTCTCTATCCCTGAAGTTCTGCCGAGTACTCCTCATTAGTTGCATTGGTTGGGCAATAATAGACCGCTTAGCTCATCAGGCAACAGTCTGCATGACCAATATGGAAATAACTGACACTTGCTTCTTTTTTCTACCTTCATTATCTTGTTTTCTTTTTCTCTAAATGACGTTACCTCATTTGGTACACTAACATTATTCTATATGAAATGATTACTAATTTTGCTTAATAGACCACAAATTATAAATATTATTTTTCTGAATAGTGTTTTTAAGATAAGAAGGGTTCAAAAATACCACTTTTAATAATACATTTTGATACAAAGCATTCAACTCTAGTAAAATGAAATCAAAGTAAAGAATAACTAATATATAACTTAGTATATTAGTTGTTTGAGTGAAATTTCGGCAGGGTAATAAAGTTTTCTAAAAATGTGGCAAAGTGTTTTAGAACATAATAAAATGAGCCAGAAACAGTGAGACATCATTAATGTCATAAAACGTTATTATTCATGGTAATTATTATTTTCAATTATTATTTTGGCATTTTTTGTCTACTTCACTTTGCTCATTTTATCATATACTTCTTTTTGACCTTTGGTCTGGAAATTTATTGTGAGAGCTATGTGGTGCCTCATGAGGCACTAACGAGCTCTTACAGTAAAAAGGTATCCTAATTTTTGAAGAAATGAGTGATTTTCATTCGTTGAGTGATATGAGCATTTATATAATTAGTCCTTAAGATATTTTATATTTTTGTCTTCACTAGTAACATGTGGTATATTGGGACACTATGCAATATTTTCTGAATTCTTATTTTGCATATATTATTGTTTTTGAACCTGTCATTGAATGAAAATCATCATCCTTTATATTGATGTTAAGTGCAAATAGAATGAGAAGTTTGCTTGGTGTTGGTCATCATGTACAAAGTGTATCTGCGTACTGGCTTTGTTTTCTCAGGAGCATTATTGATTACTAAAGTGATGCAAAAATTGTACAGACTGGCTTTTAGATGCATTTAAGGATATTCTTTGATTTCCTATAAATTGGGCAGAATTTTTCTTGTTTATATAAATGATTTTCCCATGTTAGTATTTTCGGGTTAATCTTATTGTTACTTTTGTTTGTTTCACATGGAAATAGCAGAGGATGAATAGAGGTAGGAAAAATACAGTGAAGGGAAGTTGTTTCTTTAAAAAAAAAGTTTATTTTTTCATCTAATAATCCAAGATTCTGAAGTCTTTGAGGGATAGTGGAAATTTTAGATTATAATATGTCAATGATGTTGCTGATATCAAAGGGTGTTGACCAGTGAGATGAAAGATAAATGCTCCCACTTTTTAAAAACTTGGTTGGAGTGTTAGCCTGATTAGAGAGGTGAACATTTATGGTACCAAGTTGTTAAATTTTTCAGTCCTAGAAAGAAAAGATACCTTACTTTCTTGACAATCTTTTATTTCCCCTACTCAATATCATTTCCCCACTTTGACAGCTCATCTAAGATTCTCTTGATATCCAGAAAATGTTAGGACCATTTTTGTTTTATTTTGTTTTTGTTTTTAGGATGACATTGAACTAAGGGTGAAAAGACTGCTTGAACCTTTTATTTTTATAAGGATATGTAACATATGTAACATGGAGGAGAAGGAATAAGCAGCAAGCCACCTAGAAAATGAAATAATTTAATATAATAAAATAGAATGGCTGTTAGCATTTGAAAGCTGATAGGTAATTATTTCATGAATGTAGGGCAACTCAGTAGCAACTTGTTGAATGTTTGGCACATCTTACTTTATATTTAAAAGATGACATGAAGAAGGGAAAGGTAGTATAACTGAATTTTGATAGACAGATGGTCAGATGAGACGTATACATAGTTCTATCTTTCTCCCCCTTGTGCCAAACTGGTCTAAATATATTGCCGTAACACTTTTTCTTTCTCTCAAACATAGTTCTACATTTGAATATGAAATGGACAATTAAGGTATTTGTTTGGATAACAGAGGCCAAGACGTACGTCCTTGTTTCTGTTTATTCAGAATTGAAGTTTAGAGTGAAGGATAATGGTAACAAGAGTTATTGCATTTATCTGTATCTACGTCAGTATATAATATCTCTAGTACAATGCTTTCAATCTTTTCTACTGAAATAATTTACATTTTTCTGAAGTCTTATGAGGGTAGAAGAAATTTTAGATTATGTAATGTCAATAATGGATGGTGATTTGAAAAGGTATTGACCGTGGGATGAAAAGCAGATGTTCCGTTTTATTGCACTCAAGAACCCCCTCTTGCTTCTAGAAAGAGAATATGGCAGTATCTATTAGCCTGGAGTTAATTGAAGTTATGCTAGATTAGAAGTCCTATGTGTTGGGAATCCCTTGGTCAGTTACTCTGATAGAGATAATTGAGTAATCAAAAACTATTTGCTTCCATCTTCCCTTGTATGCTGATATCTTGAAACCTGGCATATAGCTTTATGGTAGTAACAAGGCCCTGTGATAAAAATTGTATAGAGCATATGGTAAATTAAGTGGAAAAAAGAGCAGACAATAGGCTAAGAAAATGACAAAAGGCCTCTAAATTGAAACCCCATGAGATATTTTCTAGTTCTACATTCTAATATGAAATGGACAATTGAGGTAGTTTTTTGAACAACAGAGGCCAAACTGCCTGTTTTGAGATTTGTCATCCGAACATTTAAACATAGTTATTATGCTGCATAAAGCAATCTGAAATTTGTCATATGTATTTTTTTAAATTTTATTTTAAATATGTGGGGTACAGTTCAGGATTAGGGATACAAGTGGTCATCGTACAGGTAAAGTTTGAGCCTCCCTTTGGTCCCCATTTTGCCTGGTTTGAGATCAGGTATCCTTATTGATGTTGTGTCCTCCCCACCCCCACCCTAGCAGTATCCTGCTACTGCCAATCTCTTTCTTATAGTATTATGGTAAATAGGGCCCGCTTATAAGTGAGAACATGTGGTACTCTGTTCTTTGTTTCTGTAATAGATCACTGAGTAGAATAGACTCTGAAACTATCCAAGTTGCTGCAAAGTCTGTATGTTTGTCCTTCTTTATGGCTGCATAATATTCCATTGTGTATATGTATCACATTTTTTTAATCCAGTTCAGTTTCGATGGGTAGCACAGTTGGTTCTGTGTTTTTGATATTGTGAATAGTGCTGCAATAAATATACTTGTGTAGGTATCTTTTTTGTAGAATGATTTGAATTCCTCTGGGTATATTCCCAGTAGGGGGATTGCTGGGTCATATATATGTATTTTTTTGGACAAAAAGTAATTTTTAAAAAATTATAACTTCAGGGGGTAAATGTGAGGGTTAGCTAGATAGATATATAATGTGATGGTAAGATATATTTCTTTTTCTGTTTTATTTTATGTAATGACCAGTACCATTACAGAGATTCAGTGGATGCAACATTATGGCATGTAGTTATACTTAAGAGATTAGAAAAAAAATTCTGACCTGCTTAAAAAGTTCCTGTGCATTTTTTTCCCCCAGTAAATTATTTTACAGTTTAGGAATGGGGGGATAGATTAAAGGAAAAAAAAATCACTGGATTAGCAGCCAGGATACCTTCATTAGAGCTGCCACTAACTAATAATGTAAGATAAAGTAAGTCACTGAAACTTTCTCAGGCTCACTTTCTCTTCTGTAAAAAAGGAAAGTATCTGGTGATCTCCAGGGTTACTGCCAATTCAAAACTTCTGTAGTTCTTTAAAAATATATTATGGTCTCTTTGGAATCAAAGATGGTTTCTTATCTATGTTTATGCCCTATTGTAACAAAGTAATTTTCAATAAATGTTGGTAGAATTATTTCAAAAACTAAGAACACAGTCTGGGAAAAATTAGATTTTTTATTTCACTATTTACTACATGTAAGAATTAACTAGGTAGCATGATATATCTGGTAGTCTTTAATCTGTATTTATTTCTTTCATATTTGGCATCTATAAAGTTGGTGAAAAGCCACGTTATTGGGTCTGTGGTGGGAGAGAGTTAATATTGAACATCTACTAGATATGATCAGGCATTGGGCAAGGTGCTTTATTTATAAAATCTTATTTGATTTTTGCAGCTTTCTGATGAAGTAAGTACAATTAGGTCTGTTTTCCAGTGAAGAAATAGAGGCACTGAGAAGTTAAGAAACTTATCTGAGTTCATAAAGCTAGAAAGTTGCAGAACTGAGGCTGCTGAAATTTAGATTCAATTCTTTCTTGGCTCTAAAGCCCATGATCTTTCCACTGTACCATGCTGAATCAGGCTTTTTGCTGAACAAAATATATATTATGTTACTTTGTCCTAATAACATCCCTATGAGTTATTTTTTTAGAAATGATGCAAGTCATTAAAAACAGACATTATCTTAGCTTTTGTATTCATTTTACAAACTTAATGTAATATAAGCTATGTCAGTCAGCATAAGACAAAGCCTGACTCTGGTCCAGAGGGACAGCTATCACTTCTCATAATGAGCACTCACAGAGATTAGCTCAATGGGGAATCTGGGAACCTTTCCAGAGAGCAACTAACATGATCTTTCTAACATTGCATTTTACTTTTAGACAATCCATTTGACTTCATTTGTCTTTCTCTTAAAAGCGGGTTTTTATTAATTTTGGAGAAGTCAATGCTACTTTGTATCCCTATATCATAGTGCTAGATAATTTTAAAACTGTATGAGAAATAAACGTTTCTTAAATGTCTTTGGATTATCTCTTCCTTCTCATTAAATTGTAAAATAAAGTAACAAAACTATTTGATATCCGACTGTAATCAAATGAATTTCTGGTGTCCTTGCAAGAGAACATTGCTATTAATTATGTTGCAGTAATATTTTTTCTTTAGATTATTTTTGCATGAAAATTCTCCAGTTGTCAAATTGCCTACAAAACAGGATATGGGATGTCATGGAAGTAAACAGATAAAGTAGTCTTTATATATCACAATTAACCTGTACTATTGAGTTGGCATGCATAAAACTTAGATTGACTCAGAACTGTCAGAAAGAACAAAGCATAAATACCAGTGACAGATGAAAAGACTTATAAAGATGGATGATTCTCTTTTGGAGCAGTGAGACAGTCAAGGATAGGCATTGTTGCAAGAATTGGTGTTCACTCTTCATACAAAATCATTGTTAATGATCTGGCAGACTGAATTAATAGCACATCAATGAGCATGAGGAAAGATGTGAGATCCAGAGTGTTACAGCATTACATCAGGCAGAGAAGTCATTCAAATTAACCCTACACTAGAAAAAACAGGAAGAAAAGAGCTAAATGGCATTCAACCTAGGAGGAAAACCTTTCCCTTGGGAAATTTTTTTTCTTAGATCATTTCTTTCTGTGGATGACAAGAAGGATTTCAATGGCCTGGTTTGGCTAGTAGAACACACCAACATTGTTTCTATGGGGCTATAATCATTTTACTACTGTGCATAAGAGAAGACATTTCTAGTGATCAGAGGTATATGGATGATGTAGAACCTTGGGCCATTTTCATGCCATTCACCATTGTGGGATATTGCCATATCTAGTGTTCCTGGCACACTTCAAGTATATGAAATATAGGGAGAAAAGTTGGAAGTGGACCTAGATTTCTGCGCAGAAAAAATTGAGCCTTGAGGTGTTAAATCCTCCAAGTGTTAGCCCTCAAACCTTTGGGTTATTTATATCTGTGTTTCTCGACTTCCCTCATCCTGATTGTTACTGAATCTTTTACCTGTCCTTCTGTGTTTTCCTCCTACCCCCAGTTTCTGACTCCTCTGGTACAGGAACCTAGCTACTCAGTTTTCATTTTATTTGGCTCCTTTCTTTTGACCTTCAAACATCTTCAAATTTGTTCTAGGAAATATAGTTAACCCCCTGCCCCAGTCCATTGCCCATTAACTACTTTCTATTCCTCAATTCTCATTGGATCTAAAGGTCTTAATTCCTATTTTCTTTTTAACCACTGACAATGGACACCACAGACTTCTTTGTTTCTGATTCTAACACTCTCCACCCTCATTTATCTTTCCTTCTCAGTGGCAACTAACCTTGCTGACCACTTCTTTTTCTCTGTTAATTTTATGATTCTCTCCTGTCCTCAGCCTACTTGACCTTTCCTACTTCTTCTCCATGACTTTCTTTCTCCTCCCAGCTTTTGACACCACCGAGTATTCCTTGCTCTTCACCTTTTCTCACCTCACATGTACTTGTTCAGACTATTTGACCCACTGCTGTACTCTGATGCACTGATGACTCAAAATCTCTCTTCTGAGCTCCAGACCTAAAACGCCACAGGCCTAGAAGACATGAAAACTCAATAAATGATATGATTCTTCTTAATGACATCACCATCCAATTGCTTACCCAAGGCAGAAATTTGAAAGTCAAATTTTTTTTTAAATGCAAATCTGACATTCAACTGACAGTCAACAGTCTGTCCTACCTCTTAACATCATATATCTATGACTCTACCACAAAGCTGCCCACTTTGGTTCGCATTCTTCATACCTGCAATACTGCGATCACCCTCTAATTGGCTTGCTGAAATCCAGGTTTGTTCTTTTTAATGTACTTATACCTAATATACACTTTAGAGTGTCTGTCCTAAAATCCTTTCTTGTTCTCCTTTCATGGTTTCCTCCTGTTTATGTAAAAAAAGTCTAAATTCTTAATTTAGCACACAGACTTTTTCCCATCTCTCTCCTCATTTCTACCACATCTTTTATCCTGTCACATGTACGTTAAGATCACCTTCTTTCTTATCAAATTACTATGTTTGCCTAGTGTGTCCTGCTGTTTTACTTGTACCAACTTTTTGATACCCCAATGCAAGCACTATCTCCTCTATGAATGTGATCCCAATTCCACTGGGGAGAATTAATCATTACAACTTTATTTCCTATGACACCTTAAACATAATACATTATATCAGCTACAGCACTTTACTGTGATTCTTTGGTTATCTTCCTCTCCTTACTGGATTCTAACCTCCTATAGGGTAGAATACTACCTTTTTCATCTATGAGTCATCAAGGCCTAGCACATAGAACTCAATTTTATTGAGTTGAATGAATTAATGGAGACATGCAAATTGTAAAACCTCAGAGATATCAGATAGCAAAAAAAGTTTGAAAATGGAAATGAAGTTAGAATTTAATTTCCATAGATTTTATGAGCCAATACGTTCCTGTACTTGTTTTCCAAACTGTGTCCGGAAACTATTTCATGAACGGTGAAAGAGGGGACTAGAAGAAAGTTTTAGGAATACAAGAATTGATGGTGATTATTTCTCCAATATTCTTTTTGGTGAAATATGCAAAATAGATCTACAATAAATACTATTGAATATACAAACAACTTTTGACATTCACTAAATAGTTTCTATTATTTACAATAACAATATAGTTAGCATAAAGGCTCCTTGGGCATCTTGGTGGAGTCTTAATACCCATAAAGTCACTGCTGGTTCACATTCAAGCATTAGCTTATCACATCTCAGAAAATCTTTTATAACAAGTTTGATTCATTCCTGAACTATTTGCTCTGGTGGACCATGATCAGGAACCATTTTTGTCTGACCTCCATAGTTCTCAGTCAGAGTTGTATAATCATGTATTGTCATTTTCTGTCTTCTTCTGCCTATCCACTGACATACCTTGAGTGTCTCTATGGTCCAAAAAACACTAATCCTTATTATCAATGTTTCATTGTGTTTGTCAAATGATCTGCTTCTTATCCTATTGCAATATTTTTAAATCTAAAATAACTAAAATGTTTATATTGTCTTATCATTAGTAGCTTATATGTCTCTTCCAAAGGATTATATGTTTCTTGAAAGCATGGTCTAGGTCTTCTCCTCTTTGTCTCTTTGATGTATGTGATAGTTGTTTAATGAATGTTTGCTAGGTTGAACTGATGTGTAATATAATTTAAGATCATGTGATACATTTAAAAATATAAGAAAAAGAATGGATTCTCTTTTTATCTTAATATTTCAGGGTGCATTTTTTCCTAACATATTGGTTAACCCCTTTATCACTGCATCTGCTGCAGACTATCAGAGGTGTTAATTTACATCATCATCGATATTGTCTTAATGATGTCACCATTGTATATTGTTTAAAATTATAGACACATACTTTCTTTAATCCACCTAGAAAAATATTCCATCTGATATTCTCAAAAGAATTCATCAAAAGCTAAGAGAGGGGAATGAGAGGGAGTAAATGTCGCCGAGGCACAGAAGCAACTTGCTGGTTTGCCATTTTTGTGGTATTCTCAAATCCAATTTGTAATGGTTAGTTGGATTCCTTGCATCCAGAATGTTTGACACTTGTGCAGTGGCTCCCATTGTCAACTGGGAACCAGCACAATTATTACCCAGCTACTAGTGATGATGTTCTTCTTTTTCCATCATATAATTTTATGCTATTTATCTATGAGGAAATGCCTGAGAACTTTCACACATTAAAGCATCTTATCTGGAATCAGTAGGACCAGACGTAAACCAAGAAAATGTCAAGTTCGCAGAGAACTCCTGGGTCTTCAGAACATTAAAGACAGCCATTAGAGTTTGTTTCCCTTCATTTAATATTCATATTTTTGGTAGGGATGAATAATGCTGCTGCTATAGCAAATGCTGTTAGAATGATTGCTGAACTCATTGCTCTACCAAAAAAAAAATGATGAATGTGTGTGGAGTGTCACTAACCCACCACTTGACCAGCACATGGAGGACAAGGTGACATTCCCGAGGCACTGGTAACTCCCAGACAGCTAGTATGTTTTATGGCAGAGTGCGGGGTTGACCATCTTAAAAATTCCTGGGACAAAGATATTCAGATTGAGACTATAGCTATTCAGATTAATCTGTAATGGTCCTAGATAAAGTAATATATATTAGACCAATCAATAATTATGTTTAAAATAAAAGAAGTCATGATTTCTGAAGCAGTGGACGAATCTCTACTTGTTTGGGTAGATTCTGCAGGTACATTTTGGGATGATACTTCATCCTGATTTACTCAACCATTTACATAATTACCAGTGTTCTGACATAAGTTTTAAGTTTTCTTATCCTTTTACTAATTTTCATTTCTAACCTCTAGATATTATTTCTCTATGATCTGAGCTAGTTATCTAGTAATTATTTTGTAAATATAAGAAATATAATATAGTAACAACCTCCTAATATATATTATGCATTCCGAGCATTCAAATATACTTGTAAGATCAGGATTTCCTAATATAGACTTTGTCTGCTACTAAAGGCTACCAGGCATTATCTACTACACAGGGAATGTTTGTCTCCAGAAAAACTTCTTAGAATGAAAAATCATTTATGTTAACCAGAAATATAATTTCATAAGGTATAATATTTAGGATTTCTAACAGCTGCTATACTCTTCTATGCATCTGCTACATTTGGTAGAACCTGTAATTTTCCTCTAGTTAAAATTTGTGAAGTTGTAATTTTGGTTATAATGCTAAATATGGTAACAGGATAGCTTTTGGTTTCATAATAACCTTAGTATGAGGTATTTGTTCATGTTATTACAGAGCAAATGACAGGTAGAAACTGTAAAAATAAAGGAGAGCCTATCTGCTGATATAGCAACTTCTCAAGTACTTTTTACACAGAATTTTCTACTCTTCAAGTTCCAATTTTTGATTATGTATGAAAAATTATTATTCATTGTGAATCTCCTCAAAAGACTATTTTATATTTGTGATATAAGTTATCTGGACTTATAAAATAGGTAATTTGTTTCTTTCTACTAAATTTATAAGTATTATTATAGTATAATATAAAAATATGTAAAGACATATATTGACGTTTTCATTTTATGTATTTACTTTTAAAGTCGTTAAGTATCAGAGATATAAAGAGAGAGATTATAAAAACATCTCATTTTGAAATCCTGGTTCTGCCAATTTCCTGGCTAATGATTTTGGGCAAACAGTTAACCCTTTCAAAGTTTTCCTCACCTTAGGAAATGATAAGAAAATTCTGTAAGCAATTCTAGGTTGAGAAGTACTTGGACGAAACACCTGATAACAAAACAATACTAACTGCTATTTATACAGACATAATATGTTCTTTAAAACATTGGACTTCAATTCATTCTATAATCTATGTATATCTTCATTATATCCGAAGATGTATTAGCATGTGTCCAGCAATTAGAAAATCCCCGGCTACTGTGTAAGCTCTGAAAAGAACAACTCATGTAACCTTACGCAGTAGCCTGGGATTTTCTAATTGCTGGACACATGTTTTTATCTGTTTGTAGCACATTTTCATGTCGTTATAACACTACTGCATCTCTCTCAGAAATTATATTAAGTAATATATAGTAACTTGCTTTAGTAATCAAAATAGTGACAACACATTGAAATGAGTACATTTGAAGGACTGAAGAAAATAACTTTACAATATATTTTCATTTTAGGGGAATTTTTGTTTTAGGATGGCCAGTTAATAACAATAAAATATATGTTATATGTATTTTATTTTATTTTTATTTTTATTTTTTTTGAGTTGGAATCTCACTCTGTCGCCCAAACTGGAGTGCAGTAGCTGCTCCCGGCCACCGCAGCCTCGCTGCTGGGCTCCGGCGATCCTTCCGCCTCAGCCTTCCGAGTAGCTGGAATTACTGGCATGCGCTACCACGCCCGGCTGATTTTTTGATTTATTGTAGAGATGAGGTCTCGCTGCCCAGGCGGGTCTCGAACCCGCGGGCTCAGGCAATCCACTCACCTCAGCCTCCCAAAGGCGCGGGATTACAGGCTGAGCCACCGAGCCTGACTTGTTATATGTATTTTAACTTCAAGAGGGTTATCAACCTAATCTCTGATAATTTTTATAATTTGCTCTGAAAATGCTTACTCTAAAACAACCATATAAACAGTGTTATTAAAGCTAATGAAATAATCATGTTGAATCTGTCACTATAGGTAGACACAATCAGTCATGGGACATAAAATATCTTTTATGGCTTCCATAAAACTTTTTTTTCTGTTTACTCATTTAAATCCCCTACTGAGCAACTCCTTCTCTGCCCACCATTTAAAATATTGATAGTCTTGGGTTTTTTTCTTTGACTTCCTTTTAAATCCATCACCCCTTCAGGATTTCCATGACATCAACTAGCAGCTAATCATAATTTACCAATATGTCTCAAGTTGTCCTTAACTGAACTCTCTAACTGTAACCCCCTTCCATGTAGTTGTTCAAGTTAGAAAACTGGGAGTTATTCTTGATTCCTCCCCCTCTCACACCACCTACATCTATTTAGTCATAAAGTCCTGTCAATACTGTATTCTAAAAATGGATTGTAACTTTCTACTTAGTTCCTCACCCTCTGTTAGTGTCTTAGTTCAGGTTTTCATAATTTTTAACAGCATTCTAATTCATCTCCCTGCATCTAGTCATGCTTCATTCACATATCTTCTACACGTTAATTTATCTGAAATGTGGATATGATGATCACTTAACTACCTAAATATCATATATAGTTTACCTAAAGATAAATAAATATAAATTTTAATAACTAAAAATTTTCTCTTCCACTTGAAAGAGAGT
>NW_007249783.1:0-3356 GCF_000164805.1 Carlito syrichta
TTATTACTGTTATCTCAGATATCAGCTCCTTCATAGTTCTCTAGAGTCTCCTCAATTCATTTTTAGTCTCTCCATTATTGTTTTGATATCTACATTTGCATTTTGAGACCCTTCATTCTGGGGACTTTTCATTGTTTGTATTCCAAAGTCAATTTTCTCAGTATCTGCTCTCCCAGGCGTCTGGGAGAGACCCATACTCTTCTTTTGGTTTTTCTTCATTTCTGTAGATTTTTCTCCCTTTACCCCTTTCCCTCCCCCTCTTCAATTCTGTTTTTGAGGGAAGGTGGGGTTGCTTTTATTTCTCTTCTGCAATGACCTGTTCTTCCTTATGAGGGTCTTCTGGTTTTGTTCACTTTTCCCTCTGCTTTACAGTCTGTCTATTCAGCAGTTTGCAGTCTTGGTCCCAACTATCAGGTGAGAGAGAGACACAGGGCATGGGCCAGACACCTTTCTAGGGGCTGGCTCTTCTGTGGTAAAAAAGGGCCAGGCCAGGCGCGGTGGTTCAGTCTGTAATCCCAGCACTTTGGAAGGTCGAGGTGAGTGAATTGCCTGAGCCTGCTGGTTCAAGACCCACCCTGGAAACTTGGCGAGATCTCCTCTCTACAAAATTCGAATATGGTGTTTTAAATGTTATTATATAAGGCCTATTTTTAAGTTTTCATTTTCTATTGATCACTGTTATATAGAAATGTAGTTGTATAGAAATACTTTAAATAGAGCAAATTTACTAAATTCACTACTAATAACTTATTTGTAGATTCTTTTGAACTTTCTTTACACACAATCATATTGTCTGTGTATAAGGACAATTTTAATTCTTTTTCAATCCTTATAATACATCATGAAAAACTTTGAATATGAACTAAGCTACTTCAGTATTTAAAAAAATAAATCAATGTAATTAACTTGCCATATCACAAATGAAAGAAGAAAAGCATAGGATCACCCCAATAAGTACAATTAAACATCCATTCATGATTTTAAAAATCTTAAAAAACTAGAACTGGAAGGGAACTTTCTTAATCTGAAGGAAGGGTCTCTACAAGAAGCCAGCCACTCACACCAAACTTGATAAAAGACTGCGTACTTTCCCCCTAATGTTGGGAATGAGGCAAGGAAGTCCACTCACCACTCCTACCTGAACATCCTGGCCAGTGCAGAAGGACAAGAAAAAGAAACTTACAGTTTGGAAAGGAAGAAGGAAATTTGTATTTATTTGCAGCTGACATTTTCTACATAAAAAAATCTCAAGGAATCTTCAAACAAGCTACTAGAACTAATTGAGTGGATTTAGTACGGTAATGGGATACAAAGTCAATGTAAAATATAATTGTATTGCTATATTTTAGCAATGAATGATTGGAAGTCAACATTTTTAAAAAGCATCATTTTCAGTAGCACCAAAAAATGAGATATTTAAATATAAATCTAACAAAATATGTGCAATATCTGTATGTTTAAAATTACAAAACACTAATGAAAGAAAGTCAAAGACCTACATGAATCTGAGAGCTAGATGGTGGTCATTGGAAGACTCATAATTGCTAAGATGTCAGTTTTCCCCAGATTGATTCAACACAAGCGCAATCAAAATCCCAGCTGGACTTTTTGTAAAAATTGACAAGCTGATTCTAAAAACTTATAATGAAAGGCAAATCATCTAGAATAGCCAAAATGAATTTTGGGGAAAAAAAGAACAAATTTGGAAATCATACTACCTGATTTCAAGACTTACAGTAATGCTACAGTAGTCAAGATACTGTGATATTAGTGAAAAGACAGACATATAGATCCATGGAGCAGAATAGAAATCCCGAAATAAACCCACACATCTACTTTCAATATTTGACAGAGGCACAAAGGCATTTCAATGGAGAAAGGATAATTTTTTCAACAAATGATGCTGGAGTAAGAGTGGACAACTGTATGCAGTAAGATGAACTTTGATCCATACCTTGTACTCTACACAAAAATTAAAGTAGATCATAGACCTAAATACATAAAAAAACCTAAAACCGCAAAACTTCTAGAAGGAAGCATGGAATAAAATCTTTGTGATCCTAGGTTAGTCAAAGATCTTTTAGATATTCACAGTCCATAAAAGAAGTTATTAGATTGTCAAAATTGGAAACAACTCAAATATCTCTCAACTGAGTAATGTATAAACACACTGTGGTACATTTGTATGGTGGAATAGATACAACCACCTGGATGGATTTCAAGTGTATCATATTAAGTGAAAGAAGCTAGTCTGAAAGGTTATATGTTGTATGATTTCATTAATGTGACATTCTGGAAAAGACAACAGTCTAGTAACAATAGATCAGTACTGATTAGGATTAACTAGAAAGCAGAGAATGAGGGAATTTGGAAGGAAGGGTAATTGAACTGTTCTGCCTCCTAGTAGTTACCTGACTGTGTACATTTGTCAAAATGGTAGTCTACTAAAAAGGGCAAATTGAACTACTAGATGTAAATTATTCCAGTTTTCAAAAGCTGCTACAAAGAGATAAGTTACAGTAGAATTGTTGAGTCAACTGGTATGCATATTTTTTATTCAAATGCAAAACTACCTTCCAGGAAGACATTCTACTTTTGATCCTCTTTTCCCATCCCTGCAGAAGACTGACTGGTGGCAATGGGGTTTAAAAGAATTTTAATCTTGACCAAACAAATAAGCAATAAATGGTGTCTCAGCGGGGCTCCGTGGCTCAGCCTGTAATCCCAGCACTTTGGGAGGCTGAGGTGAGCACTTTGGATTACCTGAGCCTGCGGATTCGAGACCAGCCCAGGCAACTTGGCGAGACCTCATCTCTACAATAAATCAAAAATTAGCTGGGCATGGAAGCATGTGCCTGTAGTTCTGGCTAGTTGGAAGGCTGAGGCGGAAGGACGGGATCAAATATTAGATCACCAGATCCTAGCAAGTTGACTCTGGGGTGGCTGTGAGTGTGTCACTGTACTCCAGCTGGGGTGACAGAGTGAGACTACAACTCAAAAAAAAAAAGATATCTCGATATTGTTTTATTTTCATTTTAAAAATTTTATGTGAAACCAAAATACACATGTTAGTCATCAGTAGTTTTTATTTTTCTAAATTGTCTGTTCATATTTTTCATTTCCTTTCAGGTATTTGTTAAGTTTGTTTCTTTTTAGATTTTATTTATAAGCATCTTTTCATTTTCATTTGTTTCCAGGTATCTTTTGATCCCTTTTTTGATTTCGTCGTTGACCCAGGCGTTGTTTAGCATCATACTGTTTAGTGTCCATGTCTTTGTGGGTTTTGGGGGGACTTTGTTGGTGTCAATGTTTATTTTTATTCCACTGTGGTCCGAGAAGGTATTTGGTAGAATTTC
>NW_007249783.1:3376-52273 GCF_000164805.1 Carlito syrichta
TGATCTTTGGATGGAGTGTTCTGTAGGTATCAATTAAGTCCATTTGGTCCAAAGTCACATTGAGGTTTTGAATCTCCTTGCTGATTTTTTGTCCTGATGATCTGTCTAGGGTTGTGAGTGGGGTATTAAAGTCCCCAGTTATGATAGTGTTAGAGTCAATATCTTTCTTTAGTTTTCCAAGAAGTTGCTTTATGAAAGTTGGCGCACCTATGTTGGGTGCATATATGTTTAAGATAGATATTTCTTGTTGATGGATTGAGCCTTTTATCATTATGTAGTGGCCTTCTGTATCTTTTTTGATTTTTAATAGTTTGAAGGGTATTTTGTCTGAAATTAAGATGGCTACTCCACCTTTCTTTTGTATTCCGTTCGCCTGGAAGTTTGTTTCCCATCCTCTTACTTTGAGTCTGTGGGTGTCCTTTCTAGTGAGGTGAGTCTCTTGAAGGCAATAGATTGTTGCCTGATGATATTTTATCCATTTTGCCAATCTGTCTTTTCAGTGGTGCATTTAGTCCATTCACATTTAGGCTAATAATTGAAATGCAAGAGTTGATCCCTGTCATAAGGTTCTTACAGAGTTGTTCCTGTTTATTTGTTGTCTTTCTTTGGGTTTTGGAGTTGGTTCATGTGTGTTTTTAATCTTTTGTCTGTACTCTTGTGAAAAATGCTGTTGTTCTTTTTTCTTTTTCTTCCGTGTTCAGTACTTTCTTAAGTGTTTCTTGTAGAGGTGGTCTGGTGGCAGCATAGGTTCTTAGGGATTGGATGTCTGGAAAAGATTTCAATTCTCCCTCACTAATGAAGCTTAGTTTGGCTGGGTAGGTTATTCTTGGTTGAAATTGTTTCTCTTTTAGAACTTTGAAGATAGGACTCCAGGCTCTCCTGGCCTGAAAGGTTTCTGTTGATAAATCTGCTGCTATTCTAATTGATTTTCCCTGGTAGGTAGTCTGGCCTTTTTCTCTTGCTGCCTTTAGGATTTTTCCTTTCATAGCTACTTTGTTTAGGCGGATTATTATGTGTCTGGGAGTTGGTCTTCTCGTTTGTTGTCTGGCAGGGGTTCTCTGAATCTCTTGTGTTTGAATTTTTTCATCCTTAATGAGATGAGGGAAGTTTTCTTGAATGATTTCATGAAATGTTTGTTCCAGTGTGGCTTCGGTTTCTCTTTCTGCCTCAGGAAGCCCAATTATTCTTAGGTTTGGTCTCTTGAAGTGATCATTCATCTCTTGCAGGTTTTGTTCTGTCTTTTTGAGCTTCTTTTCTATGCTTTTGACAGTTTGGGTTAGTTCTGTGTTTTGGTCTTCGAGCTCTGAGATTCTTTCTTCTGCTTGACTGATTCTGCTTTCCATGCTTATTAGTCTGTTGTTCATTTCCATCACAGTATTCTTTACTGCTGTCATTTCTGACAGCAGCTCCTTCCTATTTTCCTCTTGTCTCTCCAATGTAATACTATAAGAAAATGATGACGGTACTGGGAAACTATGGGGGGGAGGGGGATGGGATTAACAGTAGCAAATATCTGTCTAGTGCTGGGAAAACACCTCTTATCAACAGGGTGCCTGAATGAAACATAATTGTACACCTAACCCTTAACTGTACCCCACAAAACCATAATAAAAAATACTGATTAATTATAAAAAATAAAAATAAATAAATAAAAATAAAAAAATTAAAGCATCTTTTGTTTGTTAGAAATAGCAACTTTCTTTCTATCATTTGACTTTAGCTTTATTATTTTAGACTCTGCTTTAAAATTTTCACTGATTAGTTGTCTTATTTTATAGCTTTAATGATTAATTATTACTTTTAGCGCAACAATGTAGAGAATATGTCTTTAAACCGGGCTCAGTGGCTCAGCCTGTAATCCCGTGCTTTGGGAGGCCGCGGTGAGTGGATTGCCTGAGCCTGTGGGTTCGAGAACTGCCTGGGCAACTTGGCAAGACCTCATCTCTACAATAAATCAAAAAATTAGCCAGGTATGGTAGTACACGCCTGTAGTTCCAGCTACTTGGAAGGCTGAGGCGGAAGGATCACTAGAGCCCAGCAAGTCAAGGCTGCGGTGGCCGGGAGTGGCCACTGCACTCCAGTCTGGGTGACAGAGTGAGACTCCAACTCAAAAAAAAAAGAATATGTCTTTAATGTACTCATGTATTTTCTGTGATCTAATATTTGATCACATTTTGTAAATGTTTCCTGGATGCTAGATAAGAAAGTAAGTTCTGTTTTTAAAGTAAAAAGCTTGATGCATGTCATTTAAACCAACCTTTAAATTATATTATTCAGAGAGCTTCCAGTGCTTCTGACTGGGATTGGAGGATGCATATTTGGATAATCTTGGGAATTTGTGCTCCGTTCACCTCTCTTCCATACATTCTCATTCTGATCCCCTGATCCTCAGGTGATTCTGTCTCCTCCTCCCCTTGTTGAGCACAATACTATTCATATTATAACCCTGGTGACTGAGGTGAGTATGAGCTGCTAATAGCTCAGAGCTGAACCCCCCCAGAAGGGTTAAGGCTGGTTGTCAGGTATAGAAACACAAAGGCCAGCCCTCCTTGCCTCAGTGAGGACACTTTTTGAGGGGCCATGTCAGTTCCTGAGCTCCCTACAGGATCTGCAGAGGCCTTTGTTGGATGCGATATTGGTCCAGCTCCCTGGGTGCCATCCTGTTACCACCACTCCCTCACAGGTACTGTTCCTGAGAGTGCTTGCTGTGAGCCTCTGGCCAGCCTCTGTCTCAGAGTCTGTTTCCAGGAGAGCTGACCTGTGACCGTTATGCTTTGTTTATTTGATCTTCCAGAGACAGAGGGAGAGTCACTATGAGATTCCTTCCTTGTTTCCATCCAACTTCCTGCCGCCCTGCTCATATGAAAATTTGGTAAAGTCTTGCAAATGCAAGACAAATATGTAACGTTTGTATGTTTTGATGCAATTCTATTCAGAAACCACAGTGCTATGAAATGCATTCATTTTTAATTGTACTCTTTTATTTGCTCTGAGACTCTTTGCTCATTTAATGTTTTGCCCTAAATTCAAATGTTTGATATTAGAATTATACTCCTGCTCTTTTATTCTTTGAATCTGCCTGATAGACACTGGCCTGACCTTTTAGCCTTTTTGATATCACATTGTTGTTATTGAATCAAGGAACTTGTCTTTTAATGTATTTTAATTATTATAATTGATAATAATTATTATAATTGGTATATTTTGTCTTGCTTCTGTCATCTTGTTTTGTGTTTTCTGGTTTTTAGTCTTTTTCTTTTCCCTTTTGTAGCTAGTTCTGTGTGTGCCCACTTATGTGTTTTACATTCATCTTCAATGATCAAAAAGGCATATGTTCTGTTTTAAATTCTACAAATACTTACCTTTGTTTTCCACAAACAATATTCAGCCCTTATTTCAGTCATCTCCAGATGCAGAGGGAAGCACCATATATTGAAATCTTGTCTATTAAGCAATATAGCAAAGATAAGACCTCTAGCCTGGGACTGAATAGAAGTGATGAAAGAAATCATCCTGGCTTTTCTCCTCATCTTGGGGGAAACATTCAGTCTTTTGTTATTAAGTATTATGTTCGCTATACTTTTTTTTTTCTGGTGTCTTTTATCTGTTGGAGAAAGTTTTCTTCTATTCTAGGTTGCTGGGAGTTTTTTTTTTTTAAATCTTGAATATATATCAAATTTTATCAAATTTTTTTCTGCATATATTGAGGTGATGGGTGGTTTTCTTCTTTACTCTGTTAATGTGGTGAAATATTTTGATTTTTAAAAAAATATTAAGCCAATCTTATCTTGCTGGGACAAACCTTACTTAGGGATGAAGTATTATTCTTTTTATAAAATGAAGGATTTAGCCGGGCTCGGTGGTTCAGCTTGTAATCCCAGCACTTTGGGAGGCCGAGGCGAGTGGATTGCCTGAGACCGTGGGTTTGAGACCAGCCTGGGCAACTTGGCGAAACCTCGTCTCTACAATAAAAAATTAGCTGGGCATGGTAGTGCGCGCCTGTAGTTCCAGGCTGAAAGGTTGAGGCAAAAGGATTGCCAGAGACCTACAGGTTGACGCTGGGGTGGCCGTGAGTGTGCCATGGCACTTCAACCTGAATGATGGAGTGAGATACCAACTATAAATAAATACTCTACTTTTGTGCTCTGATTTTTCCCCTTATCTCTTGGTCTGCTGGAGTATATGCTTCTTTTAAGAGAAAGAGAGAGAGAGAGAGAGAGAGAGACATATATGCACACTACTATTATTTATATGAAAGTAAGTAATGAAATATCCAGTCAGTGTTATTCATACATGATGTCCTCTCTCTTTCCTTCTCTCTGTATATATAAGTGTGGGTGTGTGTATCCTCTCTATATAAATGGGAGTATACATTGTATACTTTACACACTATTTTCACTTCACTTTTTTCACCTAAGAGTACATCCTGGAGATCACTCTATAAGAGATACAGATATAGTCCCACTACAAAAAAAAAAAAAATAGCTGCATGATACTCCATTGTGTGGATGTGCCAAATTTATTCAACTTGTCCACTACTGCTGGAAATATAAGGTGTTTCCAGTCTTTTGATATTACAAATTATGCTGCAGTGAGTAGCATGTATCATTTTGTGGCTTTGCCAGTATATGTTTGGGATAATTCTTAGAAATGGGATTGCCGGGTCAAACGGTAACTACATAGATAGTTTTGCTACATGCTTCCAAATTCCCATCATGGGGGTTGGGCCATTTTGCCTTCTTACCATCAATGTATGAGACAGACTTGCCAACAGAGTATGCTGGCATTCTTTGTAATTTTTGCCAATCTGATAAACAAGAAGTGGCATTTTGGTATTGTTTCAATTTGTATTTCCCTTACTGTGAGGTTGAGGATCTTTTCATGTGGTTAAGAACCATTTGAATTTCTTTTTCTGAGATTTTCTGCTCATTTTCCTGGCCCATTTTTCCAAATAGTATTGACTTTTTTCTTCTCTATCTAGAAGCTTTTTATACATAGGATGTCTATCCTGTGCCTATGTGAAGAGCAAAAGTATTTTGACATGCAAAACTTTTTATTTTTAGGTAATTAGCATTTTTCATTTTTCTTTCTGGATGTTTAAGTCATAACCTCACTCCCAGGTTTGGAGATATTCACTTCGTTTTTTCTAGTCTTTTTTAGACTGAAACCTTTGACCCATTTATAATTTATTCTGATGCACAGAGAGAAGAGTAGATTCAATTTTAACTTTTTACATATGACGGTCTAGTTGCCTTGACATCTAACACCTCTTTTCTGCTAAGGCAGCTAAGATGCTGCCTTTGTCATATAATACATTTCAATATGTAGTTGGTTCTATATTTGTGGGGTTTTTATATTTGTGGGGTTTATTTGTTTTTTGTTTGTTTTTTGGTCTCCCTTTGTTGCCCAGGCTGGAGTGCAGTGACACAATCATGGCTCACCACAGCCTTGACCTTCTGAACTCAGGAGATCCTTCTGCCTCAGCCCTCTTCCCCTGGTAGATGGGGAAGACTAATTTTTAAATTAAAAAAATTTCTTTTTGTAAAGATGTGGTCATGCCATTTTGCTCAGGCTGGTCTTGAACTCCTGGACTCAAGCAATTCTCCCACTCCAGCCACCCAAGGTGCAGGGATTACACCACCCCTGCCTCCCCCCCTTTTTTAAAGAAGGATGTATGGATGGTACATTTTGGGCCCCTGTATAATAACTGTATGTTGCCTTTATACATCTTAGTTTATTATAAAATCCTTGGCTCATGGCCTTTCTCCCAAAGACTCTATAGACCTTCAGACACTGGTATTAGCCTTGCAGAGAAGTCTGGGCCAGGCTAGTTTTTATACTTTGCAGATAACCATTTTTATGCCTGAGATATTATAGGATATTTTTTTTTTTTTGAGTTGGGTTCTCACTCTGTTGCCCAGACTGGAGTGCAGTGGCCACTCCCGGCCACAGCAGCCTCGACCTACTGGGCTCCGGCAATCCTTCCACCTCAGTCTTCCAACTAGCTGGAACTACAGGTGCGCACTACCATGCACGGCTAATTTTTTGATTTATTGTAGAGATGAGGTCTCGCCAAGTTGCCCAGGCGGGTCTTGAACCTGCGGTGTCAGGCAAGGCACTCACCTCAGCCTCCCAAAGGCACGGGATTACGAGCTGAGCCACCAAGCCCGGCTATTCTAGGATTTTTTTTGTCTCTGTACTTAACAGCATAAAATTGTTCCTAAGTTTTGTCTAGGTATGGTTTCCTTTTGACCGGTTCTTTGTATCTGTATTACTCTGATCTTTTTCCAGCTTTGGAAAATTATTTTTCAGTATCTTTGACTGTTTTGTTTTGTTTTTAATCAGTCTTATTATCAACCAGTTTCCCGCATATTGCCTTCCCAGTCTCGTTCTTCCTATTCTGTTACCTTGTACTTCCTTTTCACTTCTTTTTATTCTTTTGTAAAAATGATAATAGAAGGTTTTACTATTCATCTGATAAAAATTACACAGCAACTTTTATCAAACAGCAAAAGGAATGGCAAGAAAAAAATATGACTTCACAAAAATACATTAAAAAATTTGACAATTTTTTTCAGGAACTGCCAAAATTTTAGTGTTTAATAACTAATAGTACAACTGACCAAGGTCTGGGATGTGAAGCTACCATGTTCAAGAAACTGGGGGTCAATCACTTTATAAACTAACTGTATTATATGTGGAAAAAATACACATTTTAGAATAGAAAATCTGTCTATACATAGTAGTTAGCTGCAAAAAGCCATTCTGTCTTCTCTTGGCTTGGAAAAATGGTGTTCAAGATTTCAGTATAAATTAGTAGCAAACTTCAACTCTTCTGTGTGGCAGGAACCTTGTTTTCACCCTCCAGTTCCTCCACCCCAGTCTGTGTCATAAGGACCGCAATGTTTTTCTTCAGATCATTGATGCAACTACTGATATCATCAATTCTTTCAATGATCTGGTCAGACATGGTCTGAAATTTATCTTGCATTTGTTGCAGGGGTGTACACATCACTGAGATGAGATCCTGAACGTTCTTAGGGTTGGTCTTGGCCATCTCCCCTGTTCCCAACTTAGTGGCAGTGTCACGGACAGTCACCTACCTCTTCTTATTCTTTTGGTTTGCATATGGGGAGAGCTTCTCCAATTTGTCTATTATACTTTCAATTTGACTTTTCACCTCACCAATTTAACATGTATTCTCTACACTTGTGTTTTAATTATTGCATTTTAAGTCTCCTTGTGATTATCCTTTGTTTAACCTGTGTATAATAAGTATTAGAATCAAATCAACAGACAAACCTGAACTTGGATCATGATTCTGACCTTTATGGCTGTTTGACCCACTTTGTGAACTCTCAGCTGCCTATTTTTAAATAGAGATATCATAGCATTACTTCTTTTAGTGTTTTTTTTTAAGGAGTAGACAGATAATGTTTACATTGTACCTAATATATACTGAGTGCTCAATACATGATAACTTTTAACTTTTTTTTTTGAGTTGGAAGGGGGTCTTACTTTCACCCAAGCTGGAATGCAGTAGCATGATCACGAGTCACCACAACCTCAATCCCCTGGGCTCAGGCGATCCTCCTGCCTCAGCCTCTTAAGTAGCTGGGACTAGGTGCTCACCACCACGCCCAGGTAACATTTCGATTTTTTTTTTGTAGAGCATAAATGTGGCCATGTTGCTCAGACTGGTTTCAAACTCCTGGGCTCAATCCAAAGTGCTAGGATTACAGGCATGAGTCACCATGACTGGCCTTCTTGATCTTTCTCGGTGGTACTCTTTTGTAGGCCCAGGTGGGTGTGTGTATCCCTTACTTATTCTTTAATAAGGTAAAATACATTCTAACTTGATATTCTGAAGCAGACAGGGTATAAGGCTTGCCTTGACTTGGCTCTTGTTCACCAAAGTCCTGGAGGATTCTTTCTGACTGACACATGCAACTCTTAGCCCGCATGTGAAGTGTGGCAACTTTCTGGCCGTTCCTCTTGTTCAGGGAGGCTGTGTCCCTTTTACCCCACAGTCCCTCTGTAACTCTGAACTAAATATGAACATAAAATAAAACCAAAACCATGACTCATGGAAGCCACTGATATGGGACTCTGCCAGTCACTCTTCCCACCTCACACACATTTGCCATTCATCGGCCAGTTTTTTCTAAGTACATGCTTCCTCCAGCCACATATTTTGAGGATGTTTTTCTAAAAATTGCTTTCAATGTGAAAAAATGGCAAAGGCAAAAAGTAAAGAAGGAAATAATATTTTGGCAGCTCCACACATCAACACCTTCGCTAGAACAACAATTTATCAACTTTCTGGTTGGTATAGGCTTATTATAAAAATAGCTTAAGATATAATTTGCACACCATACAATTTACCCATTTAAAGTGTACATGTCTAGCCAGGTATGGTGGCTCACATCTGTAAGCCCAGCCCTTGGGAGGCCAAGGCAAGAGGATTGCTTGAGCCCAGGAATTTGAGACCAGCCTAGGCAACATAGTGAGATTTCATCCCTACAAAAAGAAAAAAGAAAAACAAATTTAGCTGGGCTTGGCAATACGTGTCTGTAGTCCCAGCTACCTGTGGGGCTGAGATGGGAGGATCACTCGAGGCTAGAAGGTGAAGACTGAAGTGAGCCAGGATTGTGTCACTGCACTCTGGCCTGGGTGACAGAAACCCTGTCTCAAAAATAAAATAAATAAACAAGCAAACAATGAATAAAAAAATAAAATGTTCAATCCAGTGGTTTTTGCTATTGGTATCAACTTTCTCTTCTCCTTATTAATATATTCCCTCTCCACCGTGAGCATCCCTCCCTCTTTTCAGGTCTTATACCTTTTGGTAGGTGAAACTTGGGTGAATTTTTTTTCTTTTTTAGGTTTGCTTCATCTGCTTCCTAGTAAATGCAGATTTTGATATTAAGTATCTGTTGAATTTGAGGAATGCCGAAAAGTTATCTGGTCAAAGTATCTTCCTTAATTTTAAATTCATTTTAGAAGTATTATCAAATTGAACAAATGAGTAAATATGTTAATGTTGTTGGAAGCCAGGATGCTCACTGTGGAGAAGGAATGTATAAATAAGGAACAGGAGAAAGCAAGGAAGAACTTTGTGGGGATGAACTGAATTAGAGTTATTGATGATAAACTCATGTTTTACTTTATTTTTTGAGTCTCACTCTGTCACCCAAGCTGGAGTGTAGTGGCACAGTCACAGTCACCATAGCCTTGACCTACTGGGCTCAGACAATCCTTCCACCTCAGCCTTCCAAGTAGTTGGAACTACAGGCGTGTACCACCATGTTCAGCTAATTTTTTTGATATATCATAGAGATGAGGTGTCTCCAAGTTGCCCAGACTGGTCTCAAAACCCTGGCTCAGGCAATCCTTTTGTCTTCTCCTCTCAAAATGCTGAGATGACAGGCATGAGCTACCACACTTGGCTAAACTCATGATTTCTAAAATATGAATGTGCATGTATACATATTTTAAAATATGTATATGCATGTTTATGTGTATAAGTAAACATGTAGATATGTACGTGTGTGTGCAGGTATTTGTATGTATGTGTATACATGTGTGTTTACATGCATATATTTCCTAGTTCTTTCCTCTACCAGGGCCAGGAAGGGAAGACAGCCCAGGAGGAGTGAGCATATCTAGAGCCCAAGTCTTTTTCTCTAATACTATTTCCCCAGGGGCTTTTTGGAGAAATGGTTGATTCCAGGGCTGGAGCAGGGTAAGTGCAAGATGACCCTGGAGCACCTTGTTATATCAGCAAGTAAAGAAGTGCTCAACTCCCAGACTTTAAAGTTTATTATAAAATCACAATAATCAAAACAGCCTGGTATTGGTACAAGAACAGGCATATAGACCAATGGAATAGAATTGAGACTCCAGAAGCAAAACCTCAATTTCTCAACCAACTCATCTTCGACAAAGCCTCCACCACTGACCACTGGGGAGACGAGAACCTATTCAGTAAATGGTACTGGGGAAACTAGCTGACCACATGCAGAAGATTGACACAGGACCTCTACCTATCTCCATACACAGAAATAACTCTAAATGGATCACAGACCTCAATGTAAAACCTCAAACTATAAGAACCTTAGAAAATGCAGGAGACACTCTTATGGAAGTTGGAACTGGCAACCAATTCCTGATCAAAACCCGAAGTGCCCATGCCATAAGAGATAAGATAGACAAGTGGAACCTCAACAAACTGACAAGCTTCTGAAAATCCAAAGAAACTATCAAAGGAGCAGGGAGACAGCCCAAAGACTGGGAAAAAATATTTGCCAACTCCATGTCTGACAAAGGCCTAACATCTAGCATCTATAAGGAACTCAAATGTGCTGAAAAGAAAAAAATGAACAGCCCCATTACAAAGTGGGCAAAAGATATGAACAGACACTTCTCAAAAGAAGACATATGAGCAGCCAACAGATACATCAAAAGATGTTCAGCCTCACTAGTCACCAGGGAGAAGCAAATTAAAACTATACTGCGATACCTCCTAACTCCAGTCAGAATGGCCATCATCAATAACTCAAAAAATAACAGATGCTGGAGATGATGTTGGTGGGAGTGTAAATTAGTACAGACTCTGTGGAAAACAATGTGGCATTTCCTAAAAGTTCTAAAAATCAACCTTCCATATGACCCCGCAATCCTCCTACTGGGAAGATACGCAGAAGAACTCAAATCACTCTATTAAAAAGATACCTGCACACGTATGTTTATTGCAGCATTGTTCACAATAGCAAGAACATGGAACTAACTGTGCTGCCCATCATAAGAAGACTGGATTTTAAAAAATGTGGTACATATATACAATGGAATATTATGCCGCCATAAAGAAGAACAAAATCGTGAACTTCGCAGCAACCTGGATGGAATTAGCGTCTATAAAACTGAGTGATCTTTCACAGAAACAAAGAACTGAGTATCACATGTTCTCATTCAAAAGTGGACCTTGAACAACTACTGTAATACTATAAAAAAAGAATTGACAGTAGCGGGAAACTGTGGGGGACTGGGGGGTGGGGAGGTGGGATTGGCAGTAGTGGGAATCTGCCTGGGGAAGTGGAGGCACACCTCATCAACAAGAGTACCTGCACAATGAATATTTGTATACCTAACCTCGAATTATACCCCACAATTTTAAAATTAAAACAAAACAAAACAAACAAAAAGAAGTGCTCAAATAAACGATCAGGCATGTCACAAGGATCACATGAGCCAGCCACTGGCCAACTCTGGGACAATTTGAGAACCAAAATAACTAAGAATAGCAATGAACTGGAAAAAGTGGGAATTAATGAATCCCTGCGTATGATAGATAGATGAATTAATAAACAGAGGAGAAGGAGGTCTCTTGCTTGCAGCAGCATGCTGACAGGTAAATGTAGAGGAAGTACTGACACTAGAAAATCATCATCTTTCAACCATTATGGGGAAGATGAGACCAGGCAAGAAGCGCCAATGGGTGCTAAATCTAGGGCAAGTTTCAGTGAGGGGTAGTCTATTTTATGTCTCCTCACCGACTGCTTATTTGTTAGTAGGAGGAAATTAAACCCCAGTTATTATTTGATGGAGAAATTGGGCAACACCTTGCCCAGGTGAGCAAAATGAACAGTATCAATGATGGGCAGATAGACATTGGATGCCTTCACGTGTAGCACCCTGAGCACAGGACATCACCTGTGCAGTATTCCAGCTGCGTATTCCCAGAGTAGTCCCACTCCAACAGTCAGTAGAATAGTCTCATTCAAATCCTAAGGGAACATCAGACAAATACAAAATGAGATGTTATTCAAAAGAAGGAACTTCTTCTGGAGGAAACCAACCAAAAAATCTGTGCTCAGTGTACTTACTGTCAAGTGAGGGAGACACTACATCACATGAATGGTCATACCATTAAACTCATATTAGGCATTATTAAACTTTTGTTTGTAGTTGGACAGGCTTCTTTTAGGTGCTGGGGAAGACATTTTATTTTGGAAATGACTCATGCATTTTTAGAAGATTCCTTTTAAAAAATTAAAAAATAAAACACTTAACACATGCCAAGCATAAGAAGTAGAAAGAACACTCACATGATCTTTAGGATGGCAGTATTAAGTAAAAGTGAATCCAAAAAGAAATCGTTTCTGCCTTCTTTGATTTTTGAATTCTAAAGAAGACAGAACAAATATAGACACGTACAAGGAGGTTTGACTATAATATGTTTTGTGGATTTCTTCCTAATCACTGCTTTCTATTTGCTGTGCTTTTATACACAAAAAACACCTGAAAATGATAGCTACTTACACAATCAGATGCTTGACAATAATCCCAGGAAAATCATCCTTATCTTTCTTTTATAATGAATTCCAGGAGCAATCAGGTCAATGGAGAATCTTAGGTGCTGCTGAGAACTACCAGTTTTGTGACAATCATTGAAATTGTGTTGCATTACAGTGTCTTTGAGGACATACAAATAAACCAATATGTAAATAACCTTTCTTTTTCTCATTTCAGCTTTGGTTTTCTTTTTCCATGTTAATCAAACCTAATGTTACTGAACACAATATGGCATAGAAAACTACATCTAATCTTTTTCTCAGGTGGCTATTATTTTACAATTATTGGGCAAAATAGGGGCCAATATTTAGTTTCCATATGTGAGACATTGTCCTTCTGCATTATTTATAATACATGAAAGCCTACTTAGCAAACATGAAGAAATATACATTCAGCAATCAAAAACTGGAACATGAATGCCTGGTACTAAATAAGATGACTAGAGTTGAGAAATAGGTTTTTGTGGAAAGACTGTTCAGAATTATGCATGATGATGTGTAATGCCATTTTCACAGAGGCGACATACAGTGGAAAGTGCATCAGACTCGAGGCTGCCACCAACCACCTAGATGACCTTGGACAAGTCTACTCACCTCTTTGTGTCTCAGTGTTCTCACCTGCAAGTTGAAGGGTTCCTACTTGATGCTCTGTGAGGTCTCACAAGGAATTTAAAGTCAGTGCCTGTGTACCCACGGCACTACATCAGGGCAGAGCACAGCTCACCTGGTAGGGGCTGGAGAATAGGGGTTAGAGAATAGGATGAAAGTCTTTTAAAGAGTTGAATGGTTGCCTGTACCCTCCTTGCAAGTTGGGGCATTCTCCCACCTCTTCCAGAAGGCCAGGCTCCAGAGGAGAAGGTAGGAAGGAAGATGAGATGCCAGGACAGTGCAGGACACCTGGCAGGACTCAGGGTAGGGCAGAGGTAAGAAGCAGAGCAGAAACCAGGGCCCTACAAATGGAAGCAAAAATGGGCAGAAGAGAAAGCAGGTAAGAGCCGCAACTGGCTCCCAGCAAGGACACTTCAAGGTTGACAGACTTTGCTGGAGATGTCTCCAGGTGGCCTGCATAACTGCAGCATGCAGAAATGAAAGTCCTTTTAGACATTTGGTGACAGCCTACCATGTGCTTGGGAGTTGCTGGAAATGAAAAATGAGTAACACCTAGCCCTGCCTCTTGGGAATTTAAAATTTGGAGGGGGGGGGACACATACGTGCGCCTCCACTTGGGCTTTTCTTCAGTTTGCAGATAGCACTAAAAAACACAGGTACAATTAAACTTGGTCTTGAGAGATGAGTGGGGCCATGAGGTGGAGGCCAGGGAAGGGCAGGGAAGCAGCACAGGGAGAGGAGCAGGGGAGCAAGGTGGGGTGAGGTGCTTGGTGTCCAGCAAGGAGCCACATGTAACCAGCATGGGGAGCATGGGGAAGTGGCAGGGATGAGGCCAGAAGAGGGACTGCCCCAAGACTGGGACGGACTCTGACTCTCACACTGAGACACTTGGGCCACAGCCCAGTAAGAGGTGGGATGGTGCCATTAATACAGCCACATTAGCAGATCTCTAGCCACCATGCCCAGTCCATTAGAAGTCAAGAGATGAGAGGATGAGGTGAAGAGAAGGGAAGAGGATAGAGGACTTAAGTTGGGCTTCAATTCCAAACAAGAATGAGTGGCTAGAAATTTTAGTGATTGAGATACAGACTGAAGAAGAAGGGGATAGTTTGAAGGGAAAGAGATGATAATGTTTTGGTAAAATTGGGAGCATCCACGAGAAGGTGACCATCAGGCTAATGATCGTGTATTCTGGAACTTGGGAAAGAGCCGGAACTGGATTTCACTTCCTGGGAGAAGGGAGTGGGAGTGGATGAGGTGCCTGGGGAAAGAATGGCGGATGGGAGCAAAAGAAAGTCAGGTGGATCTCGGGACCACCACCTACTGGGAGTCAGAATTTGCCAGGAAGGGCAAGGAAGGCAGGGTACAGATGAGAGAGCTGAACTGTGGGACCCATGGAAGTTAGGACTTTGCAAAGGATTGGTTAGGAGTTTTTACAAAGCTCCAAGGAGGTTAAGATGGTGAGAAAAAGAGGCTGTTGGGCTTGGAACTGAAGCGACCACAAGCGAGACAGTGGCATCAGTGAATGTAAGAGGCTCAGTTCGTGGGAGAGGAGAGAAATATGTTGCTAGCTTTGGGTGAAACTGGAGTCTAAGGAAGCTGGAGGGCTTTTTTTTTATGAAAAGAAAGTGATAAAAGATACGCAAACTGCCCTCATATACCCAGATCCACCATTCACCATTGCTAATATTTTGCCTCTTTGATTTACCATCCTCTTTTTTACTTTTGTTTGTTGACATCACATTCACTTTACCTCTAGATATTTCAGTGTGTATTTTCTAAGAGCAATGACATGCTGGAGGCAGTGGCTCATACTTGTAATCCCAGCACTTTGGGAGGCAGAGGCGAGAGGATTGCTCAGGGGTTCAAGACCAGCCAGGACAATTTGGTGAGCTCTCGTCTCTACAATAAATCAAAAAATTAACTGGGCATGGTGGTGCATGCCTGTGGTTCCAGCTACTTGGAAGGCTGAGGCAGAAGGATTGCCTGATCCCAGTAGGTTAAGGCTGTGATGGCCATGAGTTTGCCACTGCACTCCAGCCTGGACAACAGAGTGAGACTCCAACTCAAAAAACAAAAACAAAAACAAAACAAAACCCCAAAACAAGGGCATTCTTTTTCTAACAGTACAGTTATCAGACTAAGAAATTTCACAATACTATTATCTAATCCACATTTCATATTTAAATTTCAGTAATTCACCCAAAATGTATTTTTAACTGTTTTTTTTCCCCATTCTAGATCCAAACCAGGCTCATGGAGTCTATTTAGATGTTATGTCTCTTTGGGCTCCTTGAATCTGGAGCTATTTTTTATGACATTAACTTTTTTTTTCTTTTGAGGAGTGCAGGCCAGTTATTTTTATAATGTTCTTCAGTGTGGATTTGATAATACTCCAAATTTGATCCTTATTACTAACATTTAAAGGAATACCCCAGCATTGATGTTATGTCCTTCCAGGGCATCGTCATCAGAGACACTTCATCTTGTTTTGTTCCCTGATTGAGGACATGAACGTCCATCACTTGGTCAGGTGATGACTGCCAAGTTCCTCTTTACTCAGCTTCTGTAAAGTAGCTGTTGTCCCTGTGTAATTAGTAAGTGATTTGTGGGGAGATTCTGTGAGAACATGTAAATTTCCAGCTTCTCATTAGACAATCACCTAGAAGTTTTATCCATTGATGATAATGGATAAAACTTCTCTGAATCAATTATGAAAGGGATGATGATAAAATGGTGGTTTTTAGCTGGGCGTGATGGCTCATGCATGTAATGCCAAGGCTGAGTCCAGCCTGGGGGTTCAAGACCAGCTTGGGCAACTTGGCAAGACCTCATCTCTACAATAAATCAAAAAATTATCTGGGCGTGGTGGTGTATGCCTGTGGTTCTAGCTACTTGGAAGACTGAGGTGGCAAGATCCCCTGAGTCTAACAGGTTGAGGCTGTGGTGGCCATGAGTGTGCCACTGTACTCTAGCCTGGAAGACAGAGTGAGAATCTGACCAAAAAAAAAAAGGTGATTTTTTTTTCCAAAAAAATATTTTCCTTCTGCATTTATTAGTTGGCTTATTACTATAAGAAAGAACGCCTCATATTTATTTATTTGTGTGCATACAGACTGTTGTTTACAAGTATGTGGGAAGCCTGACTTTCTTCTGGATGAAGTAGAAAAGCCATGAAATGGAAAGGAAAGCAGAGAACACAAGGGCTAAGTGGCACAAGCGAGCCGAGAGAGGGGTTGGAGTGCAGAGTAAAGGGGCGTTCCTGGACAGGTGGGGCACTGAGCCCTCTGCAACAGGAGGGAAGGAGGGAGAGGTAACTGACTCAGAACTGATGCCTCTCCTTCCAGGTAGCATGTGGTGATGTCAGTCATGTGTGTGCTTGGTTTTACAGAGATGGAACGTTTGTAATTCTTGCCCTTGGGTGGCTGGTGAGAAGGACAAGAACTACTCACCTTAATACCAAATACTGTGGTGAGTACTGGGTACGGGGCTGAAGCCCTCATGTGGAAGCCTTGAGGCAGAGTGTGATGGAATTCAGAGTATAAGGCCGTGGACTATATGTACCATGGTTTTCATAACATAACTTCCTTTTGGTTCCTGGGGCAGAATGCAGATATCAAACCCAATTTTGATTTCTAAGGTGAAGCATGAACATCCACAGTTGACTACAAAGAGTCTCATGTCAGTTCAGATTAGGTCAGGCCACCAAAAATGCTGAGGTGAGAGGATCACCTGAGCTCAGCAGGTTGAGGTTGCAGTAGCTGTGAGCGTGCCAGTGCGCTCCAGCCTGGGAGACAGTGAGACTCCAACTCAAAAAACAAAATAAAATAAAATTACAAAAAGTTTTGGTTTTCAGAGTAATTTACTTTTCTGAACTTTTTTTGTTTTTGTTTTGAGTCAGAGTCTCACTGTTACTCAGGCTGAAGTGCAACGGCATGAGCATGGCTACCACAGCCTCAACCTGCTGCTCAGATGGTCCTTATGCCTCAGCCTTCCAAGTAGCTGGAACTACAAGTGCATACCACCACACCTATGCCTAGCTAATATTTTTATTTACTGTGGAGACAAGGTCTCACCAAGTTGCCAAGGCTGTTCTCAAACTTGGGCTCAGGCAATCCTCTCCCCTCAGCCTTCCAAAGTGCTGGGATGGCAGATGTGAGCCACTGCTCCTGGCCTACCTTTCTTTTCTGAACTGTGAGTAAAGTGTGGATCTGTAGAAACAGTCCTGAGAGCAAGAACTTCCCACTCGAGGAGTCCAAGAAGGTCTTGAGAAGGAGATGTGCTTGAGCAGGGTCTTGAAGAGTGCAGACTTTCAATGAGTAGAGGATGAGGATCAGAAGGAGGATAGGGGAGATAACATTCCAGAGGAGCAAAGGCATAGAGGTGGAAAAGTCCATGGCTCGTCTGGTAATTACTGATACTCCTGGATAATGGACCACAAGGCTCATGGGAGAGAATGGCAGAAACCTGAGAACTGAGAACTTTGAACCTTGTTCTCAAGGTTTGAAGCTCTATTCTGCCATCAGTGGAAAATGGCATGGTCACCTTTCTGCTTTTGAAAACAAGAACCTGAGCTGGTTGGGTTCTTGCTCTGTGACAGTACAGAGCATTGATTGGAGTTGGAGGGAGGCTGAGGCAGGAAGACGGCTTGGGTTGTGAAGGAGAAAGATGAGGGGAAGGAGGGCACATAACATCAATAAGGGTACCTGATCTCAAACCAGGTGGACTGGAAACCAAAGGGAGGCCCAAACTTCACCTGTATGATGACCACTTATGTACCTAATCTTGAATGGTATTCTACATCTTAAAAAAAATCCAGGAAAAAGTTTTTAAAAATAACATACAACAACAATAATAATGCAAATAAAAATACAGCATAATGATTTACCAAAAAAAAAAAGATGACTGAGCTGGTAAGAGCTCAGGCATGAGGAGGGTGGAGATTTAAGAGCCAAGTATGGACAGTTTTCAGAGTCAAGTTCGAATCAATGGGACTTGATGAGTCATTGAATGGAGGTCATGGTGGAAAGGGAGATTCAAAGACTGACTTCCAGCTGAAGCTCAAGAACAGTCTCATGAATGATGAACGACTGGTTCTCAGCTCCTCCCAGGACTTGCATCCAGCTGCCATTTCCTAGAGCAAACAGCTTAGCCTTCTTCTCATCTACAAGGAAGGTGATAACAGCATCTTCCTAGAAGGATAACAGTGTGACTTAAATGGGTGAATCCAAACAAATACTAATCACAGGGCCTGACCCATAGGAAACATAGCATAAATGTTTTCAAATCTCATTGATGATTTTAATGATGACATTAACTGAGTGAGCCAGAAACCCCAAGAAGATGTTTTAATTCTAGAATTGTTTATAGATTAACTTGTAGGTATAAGATTAGGGAAGTTGTAGTCTTCGAGGAGGACCTGAGGTCCTTTCTGTCCTTGAAGTTCCTGCAGTTACAGGAAAGTTTCTCATTTTTATCTTTTTGGATATTTAATATATCTGGTTTCTTCTAAAAAATGAATACAGAGTAAAACAAAAACTTGTCAACATTCTTCAAGGTATGATAAAAGAGAGGTGATCTGTTTCCTGGTCTTAAGATAACATATATAACTCTGTCCTTCTATCTAAAATGTATACTTTTAAAAAGCATATGTATTTTTTGGGTATTTTTTTTTAGTTGAAGTCTCACTTCATTGCCTGGGCTGGAGTGCAGTGGCACGCTCATAGCCATTCCAGCATCGACCTGCTGGGCTCAGGTGATTTTTCTGCCTCAGCCTTCCAAATAGCCAGAACTACAGGTGTGTGCTACCACGCCTTGCTAATTTTTTAGATTTTGTTGTAGAGATGAGGTCTCACCAAGTTGCCCAGGCTGTTCTTGAACCCATGGGCTCAGGCAGTACGCTTACCTCAGCCTCCCAAAGTGCTCGGATTACAGGCTTGAGCCACTGCACCCAGCCCGTATGTACTTTTATAAAAAACACTGCTGTAAGCTAAAAAAAAAAAATTATTTTTAAATGTTGCTGGAGGGGGTGGGGGCTATAGGTTGAAGGTTCAGAGAAAGAAAAAGAACTTCTCATGGACAGAATTTTGTCAAGGTGAAATTCAGAAAACTAGTCA
Organism: Carlito syrichta; assembly: GCF_000164805.1. Classification (NCBI taxonomy): domain Eukaryota; kingdom Metazoa; phylum Chordata; class Mammalia; order Primates; family Tarsiidae; genus Carlito; species Carlito syrichta. The sequence continues at coordinate 22,455 of NW_007249783.1, forward strand.
CAGATATTCATAATAGTATTGATCAGTAGGACAAATGCTGAAAGGTGATTTGAAATTTCAATCTGGCTGGATAGCGACTTGTTAATTAAGCTTTCACAAGAAGCCTCATGCGGCTTGGCCTCTTTAAAATTCTTCAAAAGAATTACTTGGTCTGCTGGATGAAAAATATATCATTGGCCTATTACCCATCAAGCAGTGTCCAACTCTGCAGAGCTCGGGTCAGATGGCTTGATGCTCAGCCCAAGCTGAAGCAGGGCTGTGATCGAGTCCTTGTGAGCATCCTTCAGAGAGCATTTGCTACTGGGAAACAGGAACATTGATGTAGAGGTTGATCGCGGTGTGCCTGAAGTGGAGCTTAAGCAAACCATTGAAAAACTTCAAAAACCACTGACCACCATCAAGTACTTAATCAGGAAAGAGTTGCAATTTGCTGAGACTCTAGGTAGAAAATTTGAGTGCAGATGGAGAGATGTAGAAAAATGGGGCAACTAAACTCCTTTTATATTGTCGTGTAAACTTATAAACATTCAGAATTGAAAACGAGTGTGAGCTATCAGGTACTTTATTTTTTTTGCCATGCTGATTGTACTGTTTTTACAAATCTCACATCATCATTGGCAAAGTGTTTTGCATTTGAAAACTTGCTGATATGAAGAACCATTATTATATTTCCTAGAGTTAAAAGATTTTGACAAGATAATTTTTTTCATTCTAAAATGTAATTCATGCACCTATTTTATAAACAAGGTCATGGTGATACTGATGTATTCAATATTAACAAATGTTCTTTAAGAATGAAATGAAGAAATCATCAGTATGGAGTCCAAATCCAAGAGAAAATGAGTTACTCTGAAACAAAATCATCTTTGGGAATCACTCATATGCTATAATAGTAACAAATATACATATGTGATGTCACATTTTTATGGATCTTTGCGTTATGGTGAAAACATATTCTTTGGTGGCTCTAATACCAGGGAGTTTGATTGACTCAGATTGGTGTCAGCCAGCAAGTATGGCAAAACCTAAATGCTTTTGAAACAATTTGGCAGAGAAAGTATTATCAGGAACCCAACATCAGGGAAAATGCCATGTTCAACAAGCACTATGAATGTCTAGCTTTTCACATTCTGCATATATGCATCCATATTAAATGAGAATAACCATTACAAAGTGAAGTAGTTTGTTTTACTTAGGGAAAGTTAAGGTAAGACCTGTAGCCATGATCCAGTTCAAACAAGTAGCACTCTCCTTTCTTTCCCTTTTATATGAAAATTCCATGTAATTTTTCTTTTGTTCTTTAATTTGTTTCGTCATTATATTTGACCTGTATAAATAGAACCTAAAAGAGGCAATGAGAGGTGAAATAACTAAAATTAATGTGGAAACACACACATGCATACCAACCAGGAAAGTAAGTCAATTGATCCTTTTGAAAGCTTGAAGACAATTTATATATAACATGTAATTTGAAAATATTGCAGGTAACAATATTAGCACACTTAGTTTTAAAAATAAATATAATCTCAACAGGAAATCTCAGTAATAAAAAAGGAAACTTGAGTAAATAGAAATACTTGTGTTTCTGGGAAGGATGGCTAAGTTGGATAATGGTATTCAACTCTTCTCAAATTAGATAATTAAGCAATTTAAGATTTGTTTTTGAGGACATTGAGAAAATAATTAAAGTTTACCTAAAAAAGATGAAAAGGCAGGTATTTTCAAGCCAGTCATAGGAGATCCCCTATAAAATATTAAAGAAGTGATTAAGGCATAAAAATAACCAGATGACTGTGACAAAATAGTCTCCAAACATGATAATTACACATGGAAACAACATTTAATAAGAGAAGCATCACAGATCTACAAATAGAAAATGAATAATTTTTTTTCTTTCTTTCTTTCTTTTTTTTTTTTTTTGAGTTGGAATCTCACTCTGTCATCCAGGCTGGAGTGCAGTGGCAAACTCACGGCCACACCAGCGTCAACCTGCTGGGCTCCAGCGATCCTTCCGACTCAGCCTTCCAAGGAGCCAGAACTACAGGTCTGCTCTACCCCACCCAGCTAGTTTTTATTTATCGTAGAGACGAGGTCTTGCCAAGTTGCCCAGGCTGGTCTCTAACCCACGGGCTCAGGCAATCCACTCGCCTCGCCCTCCCAAAGTGCTGGAATTACAGGGTGAGTCACTGAGCTTGGCCGAAGGTGGATAATTTAACAAATATTTTGAGAAAGTTGGCAAACTATTTGAGTAAAAGCATAGTTTTTCTCTACCAAATCCTGTATAAATTTCAGATGAATTTAGGATTAAATGTATAAAAATTAAGTAATAATATTTTTAAAACCGAATAAACATCTAACTGATCTCTAGAAGAGAAGAAACATAGAAAACTAATGAAAATAATCACAAAGAAAATCATTTTATAAAGTTTATATACTATGTTATAAACTATGCTTAAAATATCATAAATACTAAAAAGTAAACAAAAGATACGAAAATTTATGATTTCCAAATACGTTGGCTTTAAATGATAAGGAATCATATACTAGAATCCCTATAGATACATGGGTAAAGAATAAGAATAGGTAATTTTGCAAAATAAACACAAATGACAAGTAAATATATGAAAAATTCAGGCTTATTTCTAAGTAAATAAATGCCAATTAAAACAGCAGTGAGGCCGGGCACAGTGGCTTATGCCTGTAATCTCAGCACGTGAGAAAGCCAAGGCGAGAAGACTGCTTGGGGCCAGGTGTCCAAGACCAGCCTGGGCAACATAGGGAGACTTCAACTCTACAAAAAAAAAAAAAAAATTAGCCAGCATGGTGGCACATGCTTGTCACCTCAGCTACTTGGGAGACTAGGGCAGAAGGATTGCCTGAGCCCAGAAGGTTGAGGCTGCAGTTTAGCCATGATGGTGCCACTACACTCCGGCCTGGACGACACAGCGAGACTCTGACTCAAACAACAACAACAAAACAGCAGTGAGATACGATTTTGTTCATGAAATTAGAAAAGATTAATGATGATGTCCCTGAGGATATATTGAGACTAGGGCTTTCATCATGACTGGTAGGAATATGGATTAGTACAACCAACCTGGAAAAGGATTTGGCAGTGTGTACCAAGAACAGGAAAATGTTTATAGCTTTGACCTGATAATTCCTCTTCTAGGAGTGTATATTGAGAAATAATCAGAAATGCAACCAGAAATACAGAGCTGTTCACAATTAGTACATTATATTGTTCACAAGTAACACAATTATTGTTTTCCTATCAGCAAGTATCATTATTTAGTTCATTAAAAATACAACATAACTTTTGTATTTTACACAATATCAACCTTTTTAAATTGAAATTTAATAGTTTGCACATTTTGTAATCATAGTAGGTTGTAAACTTAAGTCAGTTTAGAATGTAGGGTCTGTTTAAATCTAGACTAAAAATAATTCTTCTAATGAAAGACAAAGGCATACCTAGGTATCAACTTTACTAATCCATGGGTTTTAAAATACATTTAATGAAATTTAAGGGTATGTAAGGATCTCATGTGATTCATTTTTAAAAAGTTATATTTTCTGTTTTTCTCTTCTTCTGAATTTTCTCTTTGACTACAGGGGGGAAGTCATGAGGGGGGAATAAAGACCCCAGCTCCTTTCTCCTCCTTCTCCCTCATCTTCCAGCTGGAAGCCAGAGGGCACAGGAGCCCAGATCACGTGGCACAGAGAGGCCAGACTCCCAGGGAACAGAGCAGAGCAGGGTGGGGAAGGGTGGAGCGTGGGCCTGGGGGAGGGGCACACAGAGACTGGCAGTAGGAGGGAGAAGGGCAATGACTGCCTGTTCCCTGTGGACACAGTTACTGTTCCTCCGCATTTGGCCACACATGCTCAGACTATGCTTCTGATCATTCACAGCAGAGAGACAGTCTGTGTCAGTGACCTTGAAACTCCAGGCCTCCTTTTGCTCCCTCTCCATTGGAAAGGAGACTTGTATGTGTGCCACAAAGACACCCTACTAGTCTTTGAGAAGAAAGTGCTCATCCATAGTGCTTCAGGGAGTGAGTTCCAACCAAGCCTCAAAAACTCTCACCTAGTAGCTCATTAATGAGCCTTAATAATGATTATAGGCTGCTTGAAAAATTCCAATCAGAAAGAGCAAATAACATGGAACTACAGATCAATACATGCTCCTGAACCCAGAAATAACAGAAAGTTTTATTTAATACAAAGTCACAGTATTACTGGATAACAGAAGATTGGAGGTTACAGGTGACAGACTGCATTTTCCTAACACACCCACAAAACACCTCCCTTCCTGTGACCCACACACTCCTCCCACCCATTGGGTGAGATGGAGATCCCTTTTTATGTAACCTGGATGGGTTTTTGTGATTCAACCAATAGAGACAGTGTAGGGGGTGTGGTATTCTGTCTGAGAGGTCATAAAAGCACCATGCACATCTGCTTTGCCCTCTTGGACAGAACAGAGCCTCCATGTTTTGAGGAAGCCCAAGCAGCCTGTGATGAGGACCCCAGGCCCCTGGCCCATAGCTCCAGCTGAACTGGTTGATAACTACTACCCACCCAGCAATTTTGTGACAAGCTGTCTAAGCAGATTCCCCAACACTCAACGTACCTGCCCAGCTGATGCTACATAGAGCAGAGATGACCTATGAGTGTCCAACCCTACACATATTATGGATTCTTGAGCAGAATAACTTGTTATGGTTTTAAGCCTTCAGGTTTGAAACAGTGCATATGGAGCAATAGTAATTGGAACAATGATGACTCCTTGAAAGATGGAAGACAAGTAAAATTGAAAGAAGAGACTGTCTCCCAAGGTGCTCCCTGAGGAGGACTGCCATGGAAGGAGTGCAACTGGGCAGGGAGTCCTGGGCAGAGCTGCTGGGTTCAGAACTGGGGGCACCTGGACAGATCTGCCTCTGCTTCTGGGAGGTGTCAAGCAGCAGAGCCAAAGGAAACGAGTCATGGACACAAATAAAGATAAAAAAGAGAAAACAAAAAGTCCCCAGGAGAGTTTAATGGAGTTCAAAGCTGGTTCTTTGAAATACGAGATCTGACCATTACGTTCACAAACTTAGGCATGGTGGCACGTGACTGTAGTCCCAGCTACTTGAACTGAAGGACTGCCTGAGTCCAGGAGGTTGAGGCTGTAGTAAGCCATGATGGTGCCACTGCACTCCAGTCTGGGTGACAGAGTGAGATTCTGACTCAAACAACAACAGCAAAAAAAGCAATAAGATACCATTTTGTTCATGAAATTAGAAAAGATGTGCTTATGTTGGCAGAACTGTACAAATATCTTGGTGAGGTTTCATAACCTTGGTATACCAGTGTCTCACACAGCTATATTTGTGTTGACATGTGGCAGTGTCTTGCTGAATGGCATTCATTATTGTTGTTGCATGTTTTTGTGTGCCGTTGTGAGAATGTTGGTGTTTGAATTAGAGCAAGAACTAACATTAAATTTCTTGTTAAACTTGGCAAGAGCGGAAGTGAAATCAGGGACATATTTGTCCAAGTTTTGGGGGATAATGCCATAAAGAAAATGACAGTGTCCAAATGGATTAAACGTTTTTCTGAGGGGAGAGAAAGTGTCATTGATGAAGTGAGGTCAGGACGGCCAGTACCAAGCAGAACTGATGAAAACATTGCAAAAATTCATTGAATTGTGTGTCAAAATTGTCAGCTGACTGTGACAAGTATAGCAGACCAAATACACATCGATAGAGAAGCAGTTAGGAAAATCTTAACTGAAAATCTTGGCATGAGAAAGGTGTGTGCAAAAATGCTCCCAAAGGAACTCTTGCATCATGATAATGTACCAGCTCACACAGCACTATCTGTGAGGGTGTTTTTAGCCAGTAAACAAATAACTGTGCTGGAACACCCTCCCTATTCACCTTATCTGGCCCCCAATGACTTTTTTCTTTACCTGAGGATAAAGGAAATATTGAAAGAAAGACATTTTGATGACATTCAGGGCATCAAGGGTAATATGAAAAAAGTTCCAAAATTGCTTGGACAGTTGACTAGTTGCTAGCATCAGTGCATAGCTTCCCAAGGGGAATACTTTGAAGGTGACCGTAGTGATATTTGGCAATGAGGCATGTAGCACTTTTTCTAGGATGAGTTCGCAAACTTAATTGTCAGATCCCATATCATTAAAATAGAGTTGTGGTCACAAAACAAAGAGATCTATTACAAATAAAAATATATAATTACAGATGCAGAGAACATGCGTTCTAAAACAATGTTATGGGCAACTTTGTACCAGTAAATTTTTAAAAAATAGATGAAGAACATATTTTCTATAAAATAGGTAGGTGTAAAGTGTAATGTAATTCTATCACCATGTATCTCAGAGTTTATAGGAAATACAGGGAAAAGAGAAACAAACTTAAAAAACAAGAGAATACACAAGTGCAGAACGTGAACTGGTATCGGCAATGAATCAATGTCTATAAAAGAAAGAAGTGAAGATTGTCTTAAATAAAAGGCACAGATACATGGCAACCCAAAGGAAACATTGGCTCTGTTTGGAACCCAAATGTGGACAAACCAACTATAGAAAAAGAATTTGGAAAACAGTAGGGAAAATGGGATTATGGACCAAGTACTGACTCACAGAGCAGGTCCCAGGTGAGAAGCATGGTGCCTTAGGGGGCACACCTTGTAGAGGTGATGGCACCCCATCAGCAAGGCCACAGGGTGACACTTCCTTCAATGGCATGCCCTAGGCACCTCACTGACCTCACCTGAGTCTCTGCCCTGTCAATGAATGTCTTTTTCCTCCCAGGCCTGTCATGGCAGTTGTGGCTACATAATAACACATTCCTATTTTTTTAGGGATGTGTATTACAGGAGGGAGGGCTGAAATGGCCTGGCTGGGGTTTGTGTAAAACACTTCAGCAAGAAAAGCAGTTACAAAAAGGGCAGATAAAACAAACATGGCAGCCTCTTGGTAACTGTAGAAGTTGGAAGAGGAAGGGTTCTGTTGCATATTCTTTTGAATAGTGCCTGCCCCATTCCCAGTGTTCCATGCCACGAAGTTCAGGGTGTCACTGCCCGAGTCTCCCCTTGTAACCTGGACAAGCATGGGAGCCACTGGGAGATATGCTTTACTCGAAAACTTAAAAAGAAAGAAGGAGTTACTCAAGGCCTCCCCCCCCAAAAAAAGAAACTGGGAACTGAAGTGGGCTTACAGGTCACAGGGTCAGAGGTAGGTTCAAATCCCTACTCTGCCCTTAGCACATTGCAACTTTTCTGAGCCTCAGTTTCTTCAGCTGGGAAAACAGAAATATTTCTATTTCTCCTGGGAAGACTGGGGTGAGGGTTAAGTGGGATGATGTCTGTGAACTCCTGGCTCCCTGCTCATGCTTGGAGTGTGCTCCCTCTTCCCTCCGTCCTTAAGGAGAGACAATTTGGCATCTGTGGACTGCAGTCGTGCACCATGTGGGCAAGAAGTCTTTTCTTCCTTGGACATAAATACTTCCCTTTGTGAGAAACTTGAAGTACCCCTATTCTTCTTACTCACTTGTAGCCTGAATGACCTTGAGTTCTGTTCTTCTTGACCCCCTAGATTGAAAGGTCACTGTGGGTTTTTTTCCTGGAAGGATGCTGGCAGTGTTTTGAGCCACTCAGGGCCCACAGCTAGGAACTCCACCTTCCCTCACTCCCCTCGTCCTTCGGTCCTGGCCCCTCACCCTGAGGTTGCTGCTGTCCCAGACTGTGTCCTCACATTGCCTGGGAAGTGCTGATTTTATGGCCAAACCAGGCGAGGTTACCAAGTGCAAAGTTGCTTGGCTGGCATCTGGATTTTCCTCTCCAGCTTTCCAGAAGTCTCTCTGAGGCCTCTGACCTTTGCATGAACACCCGAGGCTTGTGAGAAAACCAAGGGATTCTGATGCAGAGCTTAGCTTGAAATTTGGGATCTGTTTTCTCCAGTCACTAATTCTAAGGCCACAGAAACATTCCGATTCATTTCTTGAGTGTAGCAAAGTATGGACACATGCATCAAATGCGCATGTTAATTTTTGAGGTTGTGAATTTAATAGAAACAGGAGTTCATAAATAAGAGATGTCAGGAATGGCTTCCAGGAGTTGGTCTTGGGTGAAGAAGAACTTTGGAGGTTGAACAGAATCTAGATAAAAGAAGAGAAGGGACCAGACGTGGTAGCTCACACCTGTAATCCCTGTGCTTTGGGAGGATGAGACCAGAGGATCACTTGAGGTCCATAGATCAGCCTGGGCAACATAGTAAGACCCTGACCCTACAAAAAAAATTTTTTTAAAAATAGCCAGGCATGGTGGTGTGTACCTGTAGTCCTAGCTACTTGAGAGGCTGAGGCGGGAGGATCACTTGAGCCCAGGAATTCGAGGCTACAGTGAGCTATGGTCATGGCATGGCACTCCAGCCTGGGTGATAAAGCAAGATACTGTCTCTAGTGAATGAATGAATGAATGAGAAGGAAAGATGAAAGGCATTCATGAGCTAGACTCCCAAGCAGCACCCTGTTAGATTTTCTTTATAATTTGCCATTGGAAACTCCCAAAGACATTATCAGATGGATTCACTTGAGAGTAAGCTGGAGAAAAAATAATACTGGAAAACTCAGACCATAGTTCAGTGTCCCTTCTGAGAGTTTGTGTGATCCACAGGTGGACTAGATCCATGATCTCCTGAGGAAGGATTTCTCTGCTCCTACTGTGAAAAATAACAGATGGTTCATTTTCATAAAATGGAAGGACGTCTGCTAACATGACCAAGAGCGCGTACTAGGAAGCAGCAGACATGACCAAACGCACGTTAGAACAAAGGGGAGAGTGGTAACAGCCACACTGGGGAAATGAAACTTACTCAGAAATGAGAAAACTCAAACCCTCCAGTCAAATAGTAACAAGTACTTATGTTAACCTTATTTGGACTAAAAACCCCTTCGGCAACGTCTGGGAGAGATTGTGACCCCTCAGTCCTCGGCTAATGAGGAACTGGGGGAGGGACCTGCATATTAGGAATAAGTCGCTCGCTATAACTGCTCTGGGGGTGCCTGCCCACCAGACACCCGATCTTGTAAGACTGCTGTTAAAGTCTCTCTTCTGCTGCACTCCACGTCCATTCTTTGATGTTGAGTTGGTTTCTCACACTACCTTATGCCGAGGTAAACCAAGGATAACAGAACATTTCTGCCAGCAGTATATTCTTCCTCTTCCTCATCACAGCGAGCCAAGCCTACCCATGCAGTCTGATGTGAAGGTTTCTTTCTCAGGCAGGTGTGTGATTGCAGCAGCCGTGTGGGCAGTGAGTTAAGGTGAAGTGAAGGGAGGATGATTGGAGAAGTTCCTGTCAAGAAAGGAGCCATGCTGGAGACTGGACAGTTTCTGAGGTGCAGCAGGCCGGAGCATTCACTGTGGTCTGAGTACCCCTCTCCTTAGAGCCTTCTCCTGTATTCTGTGATGTCAGCCACAGAGAACAGGAGCCCCCACGAGCGGTGGGAGTGCCCAGCCAATGACGTCAGCATCTCTGGGGAGGACCCTCTAGTTAATCCAATGTGCAACCAAGGTTGAGAATCTCTGCTCTAAACATGAATACCGTAGTTGTGCTGGATCTGACTGCATATTCAAACCAACCTTTGAAAAATCACTGTAACTTCTAGGCCAGTGCTCAGAGATTCTGATATCGTTGGTGTGGGATGGGCCGCCCAGGCACTGGTAGCTTAAAAAGGCTCCCCAAAGATATTATTATTTTTTAATGTTTTTGGAATCGGTGTCTCACTCTGTCACCCAGGCTGGAGTGCCAGGGGCACACTCACAGCCGCCGCAGCCTCAGCCTGCTGGGTTCAGGCCTGAACCTTCCACCTTAGCCTTCCTACAGGTGTGTACCACCATGTCTGGCTAATTTTTAAAAAAATGCAGTGATGAGGTCTTGCCATGTTGCCCAGGCTGGCCTCGAACTCCTGGGCTTAGGAAATCCTCTCACCTCGGCCTCCTAAAGTGCTAAGATTATAGGCATAAATCATTGCACCCAACAATCCCCAATGTGATTCTAATGACCAACCACAGTTGAGAGCCAAGTTTCTAACTGTAAAGAACGCAGCCAACACTAAAGCCAGAACCCACCTGCACCCACCCAAGAGGCAGCAGCAATAGCTGGACAGACGCTCCCACCAGCAGCTGCCCCTTCTCGTCTCTTCTGCTTTGGAGGACTCTGGGAGGGGAGGGCAGGCCTTGGAGAAGGGAAAGGTTGGTGGGGTCATCTCCTTCCTCCCTATGGGGGAGTAGCAGTGCTGCCTGCCCCTGAACTGAGCAAGGGGGCTTCCATGGGACTCTGACAGAGATTGGAGCCTGTAGGAAGGGTGGTCTCCCATGTCAGGGAACTCTGGGAGGCATGCTGCTGGATCTTCCCCACTTCTGCTCCTAGACCCTGGAAGAGCTAATATGTACAGTCTGCCTCATGGTGAGCCTCAGGACCAGGCACTGCCAGCCAGAGGAGTGATGGCCACAGGGGAGAAGGAAGAGACAAGATCCTCCCTTCTCCTCATTCCAACATCCTTTACCCCCGTGGTGTTCCTCATGTCCCCACGCTCCATGCAGTCAGGTCCCTGCTGAAGGGGACAGGAGGAGAAGAGGTATCAGTGGAATTTGGTGGCCTGCATTTGATAATCAAAAGCAACTAGGGAAGTTCTGTGATAGGCTTGAGATGGTAAGGCCCAGAGAGGGAGAGCTGACATGGCCCAGCTGGAAGCAGAAGCTGCAGCAAAAGGAAGCAAGTTCTGTCTGTGGCCTGCTGAGGGCACACTATCAGCACGTCAATCACCCTGCATGTGTCCCTCCGCCAGGTGCTCAGACCTGGAGGGCAATGAATTAGCCTGATGCTTTTTTTTTTTTGAGTTGGAGTCTCGCCATCACCCAGGCTGGGGTGCAGCTCAGGGGCACACTCATGGTCACTGCAGCCTCAACCTGCTGGACTCAGGTGATCCTTCCGCCTCAGCCTTCCAAGTAGCTGGAACTACAGGCGTGCACCACCATGCCTGTACTTTTTAAATTATAGAGACGAGGTCTCACCAAGTTACCCCAGGTGGTCTCGGACCCTGGGCTCTGGCAATCCTTTCACCTCATCCTCCCAAAGTTCTGGGATTACAGGTGTGAGCCACCGTGCCTGGTTTGAGCCTGGTGCTTTTGAAGTAACCAAAGGTCAGTCCTGTGCTGGACAGAGCAGGGGAGGGGCCTGCCCCACCTCCCAGATAATCTTCACATTCTGCTTAGTCTACTGGAGGCACAGAGATTTTTGGCTTTGAACTAGGGATTTCTCATCCCTTGAGAGGGAAGGGGGTTAATTATAAAATAAATGTATCTCTCAGCTGAAGAGATTACAGTCCCTGAGCAAAATGGCATTGGTGAAACCAAAACAAAGTAAGCTTTTTAATGATTTTGGATGGTTACATTGGACTCTGAAGCTGGATGTCTCTAAGTTCACAGATCTTCCCTGGTCCCAGCCCTTGGTGCCCCTTGGCAGTCAGTGATAACACCTGGGGCTGTGGACCTTGAGCGCTTTTGTACTGACCCTAAAAATCAAGCAGTCTTGGAGGTCTTTATTAATCTAAGTCAACCAACTTCTCCCCACTTAGAATGCAGAGAGGATTCTAGGGGAAAGGTCTTTATTGAGCATATATTACAGTGACACACCCTGAAGCCATTGTGTTGGGGAATTAATTGCCATGAAACATTGCAGGATCTTTTACAGCCTCCGCGCTCCTGTTATACCTTTGTTCTGAGAATCTGGAGGTTTTTTTTTTTTGGAAATAGAATGGAGGGACATCTATACCTTGGACCCCTAAATCAAGAGGAGAAACAAGCATGCCACTTTTAGTGTTGAAGTGAGTGCTGATGCAAACATTTACCCTTTTATTTACACTGATCATCTAATGAATAACCTGAAAATATGGCCAGGGGAGGAGGATTGCCAGGAATGATAAGCACATAATAAAGTAGCTCGATATGCAGGAAACTGCTTCTAAAATATACTAGCTGGTGCTTACTGAGGAAAACAATTACTCTTCAGATGCACCAGGCTTCCGTGCTATAGTCGTCTTTTTTTTTAATAAAAATATTTATCTTTATGGTATATTTCCTTACAGTCTTTTTTCCAAATTCATATTTTATGAGGATATAAATTATCATCTATATAAGCTTTGTATTCCCTTTTAAATGTAATATATAGCATAAATGTCTTCATATTATTGTATAGTCTTCATATCTGTAAGTATACTGGCTAAAAAATATTTTTAGGTAACATATAATAGCTTATTTAAATATAACCTAGTGCAAGAACTTAAGTTCGCTTCCAATTTTACTATCATAAAAATGCTACTTTTGTTATTATGAAGTGTGTTTTTGTGATATGCCTTTTTGTTATTTTGAGCCCTTCAAGAGTAGAGGCCCAGAAGTGAAGTTATGGGGCACAATATTTGAAGTCTTTTAAATTCTTGATAAAATTGCCAAACGTCTTTCCAAAATGGTTATACCAATGAATGATTCCCCTGTATACAACCTTCTTTTTATGATCTTATGAAAGTCTTCTGTTATTTACTGAGAAAAGAGTAGAAGCCATTTGTATGATGATATACATAATAACTTTCCCAAAGATGCTCCAAAATAAAAATGAAATTCATTCATATGTGTAGAGAGAAGAAACGGTGGAGAAATATGGTATAGGACTATCACAACTGTGTGTGTGTGTGTGTGTGTGTGTGTGTGTGTGTGTGTGTGTGTGTGCGTGTGTAGAGAATTGGAGCTTAGTGTACCTAACAAACAACTAATCTTCAGTCTAAAAAAATAAGCTGAGCTCACCAGATGGTGAGTGGAATGAAGTCACTTTCCTATCATTATGTGCAAGATTTCTAACTCTTTGTCACCCACTCTGTTCTACTTAGGTAGTAAGTCAATGGGGATGCTTGCTTGCAAATGACAGGCAGCCAAACCCCATCTCTGCCCTAATTTCTCATCTCTTGCTCAGTACCTATTCATTTAGACTTTTGTTTCTAATATGTGTATTTTCCCTTAGCAATACCATAATGTCTTCTTTTTTTTTTTTTTTTGTCTCTGCCGTAATCATGATGAACAGAAATGCAATGGACATAGTATTCCTTCATTTGAGTCTTTCTTTTATTCTTTTAATTCCAAACTGCTGCTCTTCCTGAAGGAGGATTGTGTTACAAAAGAATGGAATTTTGCAGACAATGTTTAGTACATAATAGTTTTAAGAGGCTTCATGTTTGCAAGAGACAAATTAAGCAGCTTCCCCCAGTATGTAGACAACATCTGTTACACAGTCACCATTAATGACAACACCGGGGTCTCCTTTGTGGCTGATTTTCATCCAGCTGCACCTCCCCATAAAAGGTGCCGGTAAAGAGGGCAACACATTTATCTGTCAGTTCAGAATGACTGTGGAAAACGGCACATAAACCCAAAGCAAATCTATGTTAACCTCTGAAATCAGAGCCTCCATAAATCACTGCTAAGAACACCTTATAACCTCCTCACAGCCAACTCACCCTCTCCATTCAGTATTTTATAAGATGTTCCAAGTCTCAGACTGCCGACATTGAAGAAAGCTACACTCCAAGAAGCTAAGCCTTATGTCATGGCACCTACCTGTAAGGGGGTGGACACATCCACTGATGCATCCATTATAGTCCTCACTCCAAAGCTTTAGTTCAGACAATGTTTCCACTTGTACCAATAGATCTGTTATTAAATAATGAAAACCCCACAAAATACTTGGTAGGACCAAATAGCTAAGGCTAATGGCTTGAGTTGATGAATTGTCATTTACTTTGTAATTAGACATTACGATTCTTATAGGAAAGTCATCCAGAAGACTGATAGAAGTGTTCCCATTTCTTTGCAAGACTAAGCTGTGTGACTATCTCTTACAATTTGGTTGTGGATTGTATCTGGTATATTTTCTTCTCTGGATTTTTCTGTGGATGTACATCTTTTAGCATGAGATATCCATTTAATCATTTACTACCTGCTCAAGAGCCTGCTATGTTCCAGGCTTGGTGCCAATGCTGGCGATATGTTGGGTGACAAATAAACCAAGTCCCTGCCTTCAGATAGTTTTACCCACTACAAAGGTAGACAAAAAGCAAAGCATTCAATTATAAATAAAGTAGACATGATTATGGAGTGACATTTTAAATGTGATGTTCAGGGAAGGCCTCTGTGTGTACAGACTCCTTGATGCAGCAAGGGAGAGAGCAGGGTGAATATGCAGGCAGAGAGCCTCCCAGGTAGAGGGGACAGCAGCTGCACAGCTACACACCTGGCAAGTGTCATTCACAATAGCAAAAGCATGGAACCAACTGTGCTGCCCATTGAAAGTAGACTGGATTTTTAAAATGTGGTACATATACACGATAGAATATCACACAGCCATAAAGAAGGCCAAAATTATGAACTTCACAGCAACTTGGATGGATTTAGAGTCTGTAATACTCAGTGATCTATCACAGAAACAAAGAACTGAGTACCACATGTTCTCACTCATAAGCGAACCCTGAACATTTACCGTACTACTATAAGAGGGATTGGGAGTAGTGGGAAACTGTCAGGGGAGGAAGAGGGAAGGGGGGTGGGACACACTTCATTGATAAGCATACATGATCTCAAACCAGGTGACATGGGGTCCAAAGTGAGGCCCAAACTTTACCTGTACAATGACCATTTGTATACCTAACCCTGAATTGGACCCTACATCTTTAAAATAAAAAACTTTTCTTTTAAAGCTGTCCTATAGCCCCAGGTTATAAGTGTTAATTGTTCTACCTACTACTTCCTTAATATAGTCATATTTTGAAAGGTGAGCCATTGCTGATCATTCTTTCTCTTAAAACTATGTAAACTATGAAAACTGTTTTCATTTTTAAAATGATATTTTATTTTATTTTTTTTAATTTATTTATTTTGAGTTGGAGTCTCACTTTGCCACCCAGACTGGAGTGCAGCTTGAACAACTATCATAATACTATAAGAAAAGGATTGACAGTAGTGGGAAACTGCGGGGAGGTGGGATTGGCAGTAGTTGGAATCTGCCTGGGGAAGGGAGGGGGCACACCTCATCAACAAGGGTACCTGCATAATGAATATTTGGATACCTAACCCTGAATTGTACCCCACAATTAAAAAAAATTAAAGTTAAAAAAAGATTAGGAACTTTTAGAATAAAAAATTATCTTTCCAAAAAAAAAAGAAAAAGTAACACAGGTACCTGTCTGACTGGGTGCTGCTCAAGACGGAAGGGAGAGGAAAGCAAGGTGGTGACTGGGGGAGGGGTCAGCCCTTGGAGGGCCTTGAAGGCCATAGTAAGGAGCAGGGATCCTATACTAAGAATGCTTTAGGGTGCCGTCAAGCAGTGGGCATTGTCTGGTTTATATTCACTTTGAGTCAATACCGTATTCAATTAAATGCTTAGTTTTTACGCCAGCTGAAAGGAGCTCCAAATCATAATATAACTCAGTTTCTCCACCTGTGACAATGGCATATGCATCTTCAGGGGCACACAGATGGCTTTCAGAGTCTACAGAATGCTTATAAAACATCATATGTTTATGCATATGTTTAAAAAGAATCCAGACCTCAAGAAGGCTGAGAACTACTGGTCAAGAGGACCCCAAATTCAGTTCCAGTTGTAATATTCCAGGGTCCTGGAAGTCCTAAGTATAGCTGGCAGTCTTCCATGAGTAATTTCTTTAAATGAAGATGCCGAGCACAGTGGCTCATGCCTGTCATCCCAGCACTGTGGGAGGTGGAAGCGAGAGGATTGCCTGAGTCTAGGGGTTAGAGATTAGCCTGGGCAACTTGGCGAGACCTCGTCTCTACAATAAATCCAAAAATTAGCTGGGCATGGTGGCATGTATCTGTGATTCTAGCTATTTGGAAGATTGAGGCAGAAGGATCACCTGAGCCCAGCAGGTCAAGCCTACGGTGACCGTGAATGTGTCACTACATTCCAGCCTGGGTGACAGAGTGAGACTCCTACACACAAAAAGAAGAAAAAAGAAATAAAAAGGTCCTAATTGTCAATAAGCTCATTTTCTTTCTTAATTGTTAATCAGGGTATATTTTCAAGTCTTTTTGTCCCATCTGGTAGATGGCATTACATTCTTCATCCCTTTCTGAATCTGTGTCCTTTGCCACGGAGCTTGGTAGTGTGGGGGCGTACCCCACACACCTTGGCTTGTTTGGGGCCAGTGGGATGTCGGCAGATGAGGGACACGCAACGGCTTGGACAGCACTTGCCAAGTTTTGCTCTTTCACTCCCACCATCATCATTTGGAGAACATGCTTCGGCCAACCTGCCGAGCCAGGAAGAAAGTGAGAGCCATGCAAGGCAGGGCCAAGTCACCCAGCAAGCCCAGGCTGTGTTGGTTGGTGCCCAGACACATGTGTGAGCCCAGTTGAAGTCAGCTAAACTACTCAGCCTACCCAAAGGTCTGTGAGCTATACAAGTGTGTATTGTTGTATACTGCCGAGATGTTTTTGAGGATGTTGATTATGCAGCAGTAGTTAACTGGGATGCCATATAGCTACCATACCTGAACCACCTTCCTGCCCCTCTCCCCGGACTTTTAAAAGATACCAAATTGGAGATCCTGAGAGTCGTGTTCATTTGTACCCATTTTGAGTCCCGATTCAAAACAGAATCCCCAATTTCCAATTTTATAACCATGTTCATCAATCCTGGTTGTTTACACTTCCTTATTGGTACCCACTCCAGCTTTTGCTCAAAAACTGCCACAGCTGCTCACAGAGGCCGAGTCCTGGAGGGTTCTATCGTGGCAGAAGGGTGAAATTTGCAGCCCTAATCTCATAATGCCGTGACTCAGCCTGACAGTGGTGCAGGCCACAGCATCCTAGCTGGATGCAGGAATGCTAATGAAGGGTACAAATCCTCACTCGGAGCGGGGGTGTAAGCTGAAGCTGAACCTGGGGATACGCTTAATTGCCCAGGGTGGCTTAATCTTCAGCCCTGCCAGTTGCTGGAAGATTACATGTCTTTGGCGAACTCAGTGGAGAATTGAAAGTAAATTTGTTTAAACAATAGTCGAGTTTAGAATAGGCATCACAGAAGAATCATAAATAACCACTACTGAAATGTAAACTACAACCAGACCTAAGCCCGCTCTTTTGTCTAGAGAGGGAGCACCAGAGTCCCTTGCTAGACTGTGAGATGACTCACGAGGAGAACACACCAGTTCCAGTTCAAGTAATGGACATGGCCAAGGCAACATACCATCACCTCAAGGCTGCACTCCCTTGCATGAGCTTCACATGCAGGGAGCATCAGAGTTTTGAGGAGTTTGAACTTTGCTGTCCCCAAGTCCTGCTTCTTTCCCAAAAGAATAGAAATGAGGGAGCCTTAGTTCATACATTTTTTCTTAAAAATTTTTTTAAGAAAAGGTGATATAAGTAGATAATATTTCTTTTCTTTTCTTTTTTTTTTTGAGTCAGAGTCTCCCTTTATCACACAGGCTGGAGTGCAGTGGCACACTCACAGCCACCCCAGCGTCGACCTGCTGGGTTCAGGCAATCCTTCCACCTCAGCTTTCCAAGTAGCCAGAACTACAGGCATGCGCTACCATAAACATATATCTATCTATCTATCTATCTATCTATCTATCTATCTATCTATCTATATAGAGAGAGAGTGAGATCGAGAGTAGAGACGAGGTCTCACCAAGTTGCCCAGGCTGGTCTCAAACCCCTGGGCTCAGGCAATCTTCATACCTCAGCTTCCCAAAGTGCTGGGATTACAGGTTTGATCCACTGCACCCAGCCGAAAACATTTTTTTTTAATGATAGGAAAAGAATGAAAATACAGCCTTCCTCATACATGCTCTATTCTTTTTATTATTGTTTATTAATTTTTTATTTTGTTGAGTCAGAGTCTCACTATGCTACCCAAGCTGGAGTGCAGTGGCATGCTCATGGCCACCACAGCCCCAACCTGCTGGGCTCAGGTGATCCTTGCACCTCAGCCTCCCAAGAAGCTGGGACAACAGGCACGTGCCACCAAGCCCGGCTAATTTTTTGATTTATTATAGAGACGAGGTCTTGCCAAATTGCCCAGGCTGATCCCAAACCCATGGTCTCAAGCAATCCTCTCACCTCTGCCTCCCAAATTGCTGGATTATAGGTTTGAGCCACCGCACCCGACCACACATTCTATTCTTAATTCCTTTATTCACCCGAGGTAAGTGGGTGTCTTGTTCTTTGTGATACAAATTATCCAAGGTTTATTGAAAAGTTGAACACATCTTTACATTATTTGGTCTTTAAGACCTTCTGAGTACTAATATAAAGACCTAAAGATTACTTCCTCAGTAGTGTTGACAAGTTGATTGCCCCAATTATTTGCCAAGCTTCAACTCTATAGAATCAGCTTAAGTGCACAACAACGGCACCTTTTCCAAACATGGACAGTCACAAAAAGTTTCTTTAAAAATGTCTGGCTTATTTTTAAAGTACAAAAATATGTATTGTGGATGAAATGACTAAATTCTTCATATATGTTGACTCCGTGGAAGACAGTTGTTTGCTTATCACAATCTCTTCCTTTCTTCCTCTTTCACAGAAGTTTGATTTTATTTAGGACAGACATGTGATCCTGCCCATTTAGGACAAAAGGCTATATTTCCTGACTTCCCAGCTAGGTGCAGCCATTGATTAGGTTTGGACCAATGAGTTGAAAAAAGTGTTGTGTGGTAGTTCTTTTTTTTGAGTTGGAGTCTCACTCTGTCGTCCAGACTGGAATGCAGTGGCTACTCCCGGCCACCGCAGCCTCGACCTGCTGGGCTCCAGCAATCCTTCTGTCTCAGCCTTCCAAGTAAGCTGGAACTACAGGTGCGTGCTACCACACCTGGCTAATTTTTGATTTATTGTAGAGATGAGGTCTACGCCAAGTTGCCCAGGCGGGTCTCGAACCCATGAGCTCAGGCAATCCACTCACCTCAGCCTCCCAAAGCGCTGGGATTACAGGCTGAGCCACCCAGCCCAGCTATGTGTGATAATTCTTTAAGAGCAGAAGCACATGTTTCTTTATTCCTTACTTCTCCAGTTGATCTGTAATGTGGATGTGATGGCTAGGCCTCCAACCAGCATGTTGGACCATGAAGACAGGGTCATTCTGGGGATGGAAGAACAGAGAACTTCAGAGAGCCAGCTCTCAGATGACTTTGCACAGCTGCCTTGACACTCCTGGACTTTCTGCCTCCAGATTTGTTTTGCTAGAGAGGAAAATAATTTCTATCTTACATAAGTGTGTTAGTCAAGTTTCCCCAGAGGAACAGACCAATAAAATATATGTGTGTGTGTTTATATATATTTTATTCATATATATGCACATATGTACTTCCCTATTAGTTATAGGATATATACATTTGTCCCTTAGTATCCATGGGGGATTAGTTCCAGGACTTCCTGTGGATACCAAAATCTTCAGATACTCAAGTCCCTGATTTTAAAAAAATGACATATCAAGCTGAGCATGGTGGCTCACGCCTGTCATCCCAGCACTTTGGGAGGCTGAGGTGAGAGGATTGCCTGAGCCCACAGGTTCAAGACTAGCCTGGGCAAGATTGGTGAGATCTCATCTCTACAGTAAATTAAAAAACTTAACCTGGCATGCTGGCGTGTGCCTATGGTTCCAGCTACTTGGAAGACTGAGGCAAAAGGATCATCTGAGCCCAGCAGGTCAAGGCTGCAGTGGTCATGAGTATGCCTCTGCACTCCAGCCTGGGTGACAGAGTGAGACTGCAAGTCAAAAAAAATCACATAGCGTTTGCATATAACCTATGTACATCTTTACATGCTCTTTAAATCATCTCTAGATTATTTACATTGTGTAATACCTAATTTACCTATTCACATTGTATAATACCTAATACAATGTAAATGTTATGTACATAGTCACTAATTTTATTGTTTAGGGAATAATGACAAGGAAAAATGTCTGTACATGTTTAACAGAAATGCAAATTTTTTCAAATATTTGCTCTGCAGTTGGTTGAATCCACAGATGTAGAGGGTTAAATATATATACACACACACACATACACACACACACATACACACACACACATGCACACACACACATATACAGAGAGAGAGCGAGATTGATTCATTATAGGAAATGGTTCACACAATTGTGGAGGCTAAGAAGCCTCATGATCTATCATCTTCAAGCTGGCGAATCAGGAACGCTGGTGGTATAATTCAATTTGAGCCCTGAGGTGTAAGTCCTGGTCCAGGTCCAAAGGCCTGAGAACCAGAGTGCCAATATCCATTGTAGGAAAGCAGGAGAAAATGAATGTTCCAGCTCATACAGAAGCAAATTCATCCTCCCTCTATTCAATCCTTCAACAGACAGGGTGACCCCCACCCACACTGGTGAGAGCAATTTTCTTTGGCCAGTCTACCAACTGAAATCTCAGTCTTTTCTAGGAACACTCTCACAGACACACCCAGAAATAATGCTTTACCAGCTCTCTGGGCCCAGTCAAGTTGACACATTAAATTAACCATCACAATACGCTACTGCTGTTGAAAGTTTTCTGTCATTCCCAGAAAAACCTAATCCTGATTGCTGTGCCTCCATATTGCTTCTGAGCTCCTGAAGCAGCAGCAGCAAATCACCTCCTGGCACCTCTCAGTTCCTAGCAAATGTGGTCTTGGCGCAGCATAAGAGAGCTCTGTTAGTGCAGAGTCAGTATTGCTTATAGTCAGTGACGCAGAGTATGAATTTCAAATGGTGGCTTAGGAATTGAATGAACTAATTCCATTTTCTTTCTGGCCACTTGATAAATGATATCCCTGTTTTGGCCCTGCCATTACCATTGGAGAGATTTATGAGGCTCAGTGCTTTTATAATAGCCTATCAGTTTCCTGTTTTCAAATTAGTCCATCTTTTAACACCTCACTCCTTGTGTAGGACATAGACTACCGGATCTGCCATTCCTATCAGCCCCAGGAGCTGAGAGAGACACATTTCTGGGCTTGGTTCTTTCTCTCTCCCTCTCATTCTTCCCTCCTTCCTCCATCCTTCCCTCCAGCCTTCTCTGTTTTCCTTTCTCTCTCTCTTTCACTGACATACAGTGCCTAGTCTTAAGTGTATAGCTCTATTACATATATAGACACCCATTTATAACCACCACTCAGTTCCAGAAAGAGAACATTTTCATTACCCTGGAAGGTTTTCTTAGGTTCCTTCCCAGTTCGTAAAGACTTTCGCCAGAGGTAAACACTACTCCGACTTTTACAATCATAGATGACTCTTAGCCTGTTTCTGAACTTCATATAAATGGAAGCATAGTGTGTATTCTTTTGTGTCTGGCTTTTTCATTCAACATAATGATTTTAAGATTCCATTTATGGTGTTCCTTACATCAGTAGTTTTTACTACTTTATTTCTGTGTAGTATTCCATTATATGAATGCACCACATTTATTTAGCCATTCTTTCGATGGCCAGTTTTAAAAAATGTAGCTGTTATGAGCATAGGTGTCGTGAACACACTAGCCTATGTGTCTTAGTGGACATAAACACTCATTTGTACCCACATGTAGAATTACTGGGTCATAGGGTAGGAGAAGAGCTTTTGTAAACATTGCTAAAACAGTTTTCCAAAGTAGACAGGCTAACTGACACTCCTACCTGCTGTGTGTGAGAGGCTAGGAGCGCTACATCCTCACATCCTGGGCTCCTTTTTGGAAATGCTTTCTAATTCCTGAACCTTCTTATTTGCTCCCTCCTTCCCATCTACACCCAAAACATATGTACACATGCAAGACACACAAAGACCACATGAACATCATCAGTATGGGTATAGAATGCAAAGAAATGTTGTACACTTTAATTTCAAATGACTACTCAAAATATAAAGCCAGATTTTTAGTAGTCACTAGCAAAGACACTTCCAGTTAGTTTAACAACAATACCATATTACAATTTTCTTTCCAGATTTGACTAAAATTCCCCAATTCAGCCCAGAGTTTTCTCTGTCTGCTTTGTGCATTGATAGTCTGATCACTCTCTTTGTTCCAAACACATGTCAGTGACAGTTAAATTAAAAAAAAAAATGACACAGCCAAGCCCAAATGTTTCAGCAAAATGTACATTAAAAGAGAGAGATAAGTCAATTGTGGCTAAAAGTTAACCGTTATTGATTCTAGGTGATAGAATTATAGGTATTCATTTTGTCATTCTTTCAACTTTTCTATGAGTATGAATGTTTTCACAGTAAAGGATGGAAAAAAACCTAAAGAATCAAATCTTTAATATAGACAATAATGAAACAAGCATAAATAAAAATGAGTTGGTGAATATGATAAAGAATTAACTGGAAATTGTGAAAATAAAATATAGTCATAATAAAAAGTTAAATAAAGGGAAGAAAAACCAGTGAATTGGTGGCAAGAAGGATTTCACCCAAATGTGGAACAGAGATAGAAAGAGACATTAAAATAATTTTATATGTGAAACGCATATATATGAAAAGTCAGTTGAGATACTGATGATAGACTGAATGACTCCAACAGTCATCTAACAGGAAATAGAGGTCATGGCAAAGGAACATTTGGAGGGATGACAGCTTAAAATTTATAGAATTGAGAAAAGCCACATGTCCTCGAGTAAAAAGGGCACATTCAGCTCCAAAGAGGATAAATAAGAATAAGTCCACATCTAGACCCATCATCATGAGATCACAAAACAGCAAGGGTGCACTGATACTCTCGAGATGCAGTGGCTCTGGATGTCATGATAGTAGAGACGTTTTAGATCTTCATGAGGAAGATGGTTACACAGATGCAGACGTTTATCACAACGTACCCAATTGTATACTGAAATCTATGCATGTTACTGTATGTACTTTTATCTCCCGATATAAAAGGTACTGAGGGCAGGGTGAGGGTATCCTTTGCATACCACTCAGGATGTGGCAAAACTGACATCAGAAGCCGGGCTTGGTGGCTCAGCCTGTAATACCGTGCCTTTGGGAGGCTGAAGCGAGTGGATTGCCTGAGCCCGTGGGTTCGAGACCCGCCTGGGGGTCTCTACAATAAATAAAAAATTAGCCAGGCGTGGTAGCGTGTGCCTGTCATTCCGGCTACTCAGAAGGCTGAGGCGGAAGGATCGCTGGAGCTCAGCAGGTAGAGGCTGTGGTGGCTGGGAGCGGCCACTGCACTCCAGTCTGGGCGACAGAGTGAGACTCCAACTCAAAAAAAAAACCAAAAACTGACATCAGAGTTCTCATGGCTGCATACCCGTCCAAGACAACAGAGCAGTATCTTCAAGATGACTTTCAAGAACGAAGGCAAAATAAAAAGTTTTAGTCATACAAATATTATTTTCAGATTCTCTCTAAAAAATAACTTTTTAAGAGATATACGTGAGTAGGTAAAAAATATGATATCACAGGAGATCATGGACTTTCAGAACCCAAAGTGAGTATTTAGAGTCAACTGGTAAAATATATTAGTAAACTTAGCTGTGCATTGACTGCTAAAATAAAAATAAAAATAAAAATAAAGGAAAGAAAAAGAAAAACCTCTTTGGGGCATAAAAAGGATAAAACGAATTCTAAACAATGATAACAATATGACAGGTGGTTGGGTACAGTGGCTCACACCCATAATCCCATCACTTTGGGAGGCTGAGGCAGGAGAATCACTTGAGCCTGGGAGTTTGCAAACAATATGATAAAGGGAGTATTGAGTAGAATTCAATGGGTAAAGTATGCTGAGGTCACTGTGGTCTATA
The DNA here is from genome assembly GCF_000164805.1 of Carlito syrichta. NCBI lineage: Eukaryota > Metazoa > Chordata > Mammalia > Primates > Tarsiidae > Carlito > Carlito syrichta. The sequence continues at coordinate 46,296 of NW_007249783.1, forward strand.
GGAAAGGAAACATTGAATAACCATTAGAAAAAATCATACAGATACTTGTGCATGATAATATTTGAATAGCTATCATTAAAAGAAGAAAGCTTTCAAACGTGCAGAGGATCAAAAGAGGGAGACCATAACATGTTATCAATACAACAGAAGACAGAAAAGAAGAGAAAAATGAAATAAAGAAGGTAGATGGGAAACATAAAATATAACGTGACAGATATCAGTCTAAGTAGTTAATCCTTCCCCAACCCCATATTTTTCAAGTGTTTAATGTCAAATTTACTTATAGTTGGCTTAAGATTTTCTTTTTGGCTTTATGAAAGTACTGGAGAATTTGTTGTAACCAGGATGCCACCAAACCCATGTGAAAGGTTCTGGCAACTAATTGCATTTTAATTTTCTCAAGGGGCTGAGGTACGGAAGATGTGTATACAACTTTCCCTCCTAACATGCCGTGGCTGTGGAGAGCAATTCACAATGCCTCTTCTTTCTCATTACTCTGTGTTTTGCATATGACAAGAGCACAAGTAGCAAACTTCACAAGTACTGCATAAGTAGTAATGATTGTAAGACATGTAAGCTTATTTGAAAAATTGGGCACTTAATTTTTTCTAGAAAAAATCACTTACTGCATAAATCAAAGGAGATAATTGACAAAAAGGGATATTCAGTGAACATCCTCCTTTCCAATCCTTTTCCACAACTCTTACATTCTCCTACCTATAGGCAATCACTGTTATCAGTGTTTTATATGTATGTTTTATGTAAATGCAAACTAATATGTTAATATACTCCTTATATGATAGCATATTGGAGTATTTCCACTGGCATTTTTATATTTCATTGTATATCTTGAAGATCTTTCCACACTAGTTCAAAGGGAACCTCCTCATTCTTTTAAAAAGTAGTATAACAGTCCATGTTAAGAACCTGTCATCATTCATGTTAGTGACCTGTGGGTGGTCACTTTGATCACTCTTATCAACACTGCTGCCAAAAATATCCTCACACATGTGTCACATTTAGAAGAGGGCTGGGCTGGACTCAGTGGCTCAGTCTGAAATCCCAGCACTTTGGGAGACTGAGGCAAGTGGATTGCCTGAGCCTGCAGGCTTGAAACTAGCCCAGGCAACTTGGTGAAACCTCATCTCTACAATAAATAAAAAATTAGCTGGTGTGGTAGCTCACATCTGTAGTTCTGGTTACTTGAAAGGCTGAGGTAGAAGGATCCCTGGAGTCCAGCGGGTCAATGCTGGGGTGGCCATGAGTGTGCCACTGCACTCCAGCCTGGGCAACGGATTCTCCAACTTAAAAAAAGAAGAAGAAGAGGACTGGTAGTATCTGCCAGATAGATGTCCAGAATTGAGGTCAGAGGACATGAGCTTGAGTGATTTGTTAGGCATTACCTATGGGAATTATTAGGTGATCTGTCTTTAGTAGACTATGGAGCTCGTTACACATATAAGTTCTCAGACTATGAACTTTATAAGTTGTTGCACTTAAATTTGCAATGGACTTGACTGATAAGACCCTGATGGCTGTTGTGTAGAATAGGTAGCTTAGCCAGCGTGTCTTCTTCTCTGAGTGGACCTAACATTGATGAGGTAGATCCTGCAGAGATGCACAGGGGACCTCAGGCTCATTCTGCCAGACTTCTCCTCCCCAATGAGGCTTGTGCTAACTGCAGTATGGTTTTGATTTACCAAGTCCTGAATATTGGAAGCAACTTAAGCATCCAGTAGGATGATTTAAACTTGGTATAGCCATTAGAGAAAGACGGGTAAAAACTTGAGGAATTTTCTGAATGCAGTGGCTTGCACTTGTGATCCCAGCTGCTTGGGAGGATCACTTGAGTCCAGGAGTTTGAGACCAGCCTGAGCAATGTACCAAGATCCCATCTAGCTAGTGTGGCAGCATGGCTGTGGTCCTAGCTACTCAGGAGACTTGAGCCCAGAAGTTCAAGGCTGCAGTGAGCTATGATTGCTCAAGTTGACACCTAAAATTAACCATCATCAACAACAAATAGAAAGAGTAACAAATATGATAGATATTAACCCAATGATATAAGTAATCTCTTTGAACATCAACAGTTTAAATGCATCAAATAAAAGAAACTGTCAGAGTAGATAAAATAAAGAACCAACTATTATGTATCTACAAGAAACTCGCCTTAAATATAAAGTACATATGTATCTAAAGTAAATGAATGAAGAAAGATATACCATGCTAACATTAATCAAAAGAAAGTAGGAGAATTTCAGACATAAAGACTTTAGAGCAAGGAAAGTTATCAGGGATAAAGAGGAGCATTACAAAATAATAATGGTGTCAATTCTTCAAGAAGGAAGCAATTTTTAACTTATATACACCCAACAACAGAATGTCAAAATACATGAGGCAAAAATGAATAGAACTACAAAGAGAATCAGAAGAATACACTAAGACAGTTGGAAACTTCAACACATGTCTATTAAAAATGGACTGATCTAGGCCAGGAGTGGTGGCTCAGTCTATAATCCCAGCACTTTAAGAGGCCAAGGTGAGAGGATTGCCTAAGCCTGGTTCGAGACCAGCCTGGGCAACTTGGTGAGACCTCGTCTCTACAATAAATCACAAAAACTAGCTGAGCATGATGGCATGCACCTGTAATTCCAGCTACTTGGAAGGCTGAGGTGGAAGGATTGCCTAAAGCCTAGCTGGTCGGTGGCTATGAGCCTGCCACTGTACTGCATCCTGGGCAACAAGAGTGAGAATCCAACTCAAAAAACTACTTAATCCATTAGCAGTAGAATACACATTCTTCTCAAGCTCACATGTAACATTCACCAAGATAGATCACAAATGTAGCCATTCTGCCAGAGATGCTTTGTCCCAAAGAATAGACCCAAAGCAATGAACTTCTTCCCCACAGCAACACAACTAACTCAAAATGCTTGCAAACATTTCTGAAGGAGAGAAAAAGAAGACTTGAATGGGGATATGAGATACTATTATCCTCTGACCCACTGGGCCATAATCCATCACACAGAGTTTCCTCCTGGTCCCAGCTCTGATGTACCACGCGTTTCACCCCCTGAAATGGAGACCCTTTTTACTTACGCTTCTGCTGTGTCCGGGGTCCAAAGTCTCAGGAAACAAAAGAAGATACTTCAGTCTTTATCATCTCAGTGGAGATAGTCTCTGACTCTAGTAACAACACTTTCAGTCTCAAACAGGATACTTAACATCTCCATTTGAAAAGTTTCCCTAATAACAATGTAAAAAATATTTTCCTGCCTCACATCTGCTTGAATAGAAAGGGCTTACCAAAATGGTTTCTTCTAGAACAAAGGAAGGGGGTTCACCCAAAATAAATATTATCTTCCATTTTGGAGGCAAAAATTATTTATGGTGCCTTTCTCAGTACACACAAAAGCACACATACAAAGGAAAATGATATGTCAAATAAGCACACATATTGGATTGTTGAAAGGAAAAAATACTTTTGCCAATTAAATTTAGTAGAGATCATATCAGGAATTAAAAACATAACAAAGCAAAATAAAACAATTTGTGAATCAGAACAAGTTCTGAAAACTCCAGCCAACAACATGATCTGACAGCATTGGTGAGAAATGGAAGTATAGCGTAACTTACACTATACTTGTTACAGTTTAATAGGTTAGTTGGTTACAAAGCCTCCTTTAATTAACTGAAGCTCAGCTACTATAGTTAAATTCCATATTTGTTTGGTCTGTTAGGCTTAGTGTAGGAGTCCAAATCAAAGGCCTTCCGCAAGTGTTATTTAACAGTAATGTTCAACTTCTCTGTAATCATGTAGCTTAACAAATTACCCCCAAATTCACCACAATAAATATTTGTTTTTCTTGTCCCACATCTGTGAGATGGCTGCAATGGCTCTGTTCTATAATGGTCTTAACACAACTTTGTGTTTCAGTCTGGGACCTGGGATGAAGGATCAATGGTGACATTGAACATACTCTCTCTTGTCAATGGATAGTGGATCATAGTCCAATACCTTTTAAAATGTCTGTTTGGAACTGGGACACTGTCATTTCTACCTATATCCCACTGGCAAAAGCAAGTCATATAGCTAAGTCTACCATCAATGGAAGGGGGAAGAGACTTGTCCCATGGGGAGGGAGGGGAGAGTGAACATTTGTTGAACATTAATACTATCTAACTGATATACCCTATGTGGTACTCTATAGTATGACCTAACGTGCAAATCAGAGATACAGAGGCATGAGAATCACTTCCACTATGGGAAGTATAGTGGATGAAACATCCTGAGCAACCCTTCTACTATGGAATAATTAGACCTTGTTGGGCTTATAGGACATAAGGAAAACCTCCAATGGTGGTGGAAAGGAGTAGCAAAAAGAATAGTGAACTGAAGCCAAACTGGAGAGCAATAAGTAAAGCCCATTACCAGCATTTACAAGGTTAAAGGCTGTGTGTGTGTGTGTGTGTGTGTGTGTGTGTGTGTGTGTGTGTGTGTGTATGTGTGTGTGTTAAACTTCTTTTGAAACATATTTTAGATTTACAGAAAAGTTATGTAGTACAGAGTGTTCCTATATATCTATACCTAGTTTCCCCTACTGACACCTTACATTAGTATGGTATATTTATCACAGCTAATGAATAACAATACACCATTAATAATTAAAATCCATACTTTACTCAGATTTCCTTAGTTTTTTTTTTTTTTTAATCTAATAACCATTTGCTATCCCAGAATTCCAACCAGGATAACACATTATGTTTACAAAACTGTGGAGTTTTTTTATTTTCAAAATGCTAGCATGATGTTCAGTACCTAAAGAACTGAAGAAGCTGAACAAATACTCATGGAATAAGTGAATGAATGGATAAGGAACACTACTAAAAAGATATATACAAGCTTTGAAATTCCTAACAGGAGAGATCAGGCTGTATAACAAAAGGGACAAAATCCTAATTTCCTTCATTCACGAACATTTCTCATTGAGAGATAAAAGGGTTTGGGAATTTTAAAAATGCTTTTCCACAATGGGCCAGTTTTAGATGTTTACCTACCTGGACTCAAATTATGACGTACCAGAATTTACATCATCGGTAATCATTAAAAACAGTATAAAGTATATGCTAAATTGTGATCAATAACTATATATACATCATATTAATTGAAAAAAATAATAGGTGGAGAATGGTATCATACTCAGATATGTATGAATCTAAGTATGTTTTTCAAGATCAAGCCTGTCATTTGGACACTTGAATAGATAACAGTCTTAGCCAAGGTGATGAAACAAGAGAGGGAAAAATGAAAATGGTAACATGAAAGTAAGGGTCCTTTGGTAACATCCTCCCACAGTGTTGCCTGGTGTATCTCATAGTGGAGTCTGCATTAAGAAATACCAGAGGGCTTGTGAAAACGGAGATTCCTGAGCCCCAGAATGATTGACTCAGTAGATCTGACTCAGCAGCTCCCAGGGGAGGCTGATGCTGCCCATTCACGAGTTACACCCTGTCCAACACTCATTCAGCCCCAGTTACCATCTCCTCTCTGCCCCTAGATTGGAGGAAAGCAGAAGAAAATCAAAGTAACATCACCTCTTCTGCAATGAAATTCAATCAATCCTTCCTTCAGGTGAATTATTTAGCAGTAGTTCTCTTATAAATATCAAGTTTGCCTTTATGATTTTGTCATTTGGACCATAACACGGAAGTTCACTATATATATTTAGTTCAGTAGTTACCAAGAACTCAGTAATTATAAGCATTAGAAATGATTTAGCCGGGCTCGGTGGCTCTGCCTGTAATCCACGCTTTGGGAGGCCGAGGTGAGTGAATTGCCTGAGCCCGCGGGTTGGAGACCCGCCTGGGCAACTTGGCGAGATCTCATCTCTATAATAAATCAAAAAAATTAGCCAGGCGTGGCAGCGCGCGCCTGTAGTTCCAGCTACTCGGAAGGCTGAGGCGGAAGGATCGCCGGAGGA
>NW_007249783.1:52609-73329 GCF_000164805.1 Carlito syrichta
CACTCTGTCGCCCAGACTGGAGTGCAGTGGCCGCTGCCGGTCACCGCAGCCTCGACCTGCCGGGCTCCGGCGATCCTTCCGCCTCAGCCTTCGAGCAGCCGGAATTACAGGCAGGCGCTACCACGCCCGGCTGATTTTTTGATTTATTGTAGAGATGAGGTCTCGCTGCCCAGGCGGGTCTCGAACCCGCGGGCTCAGGCAGTTCACTCACCTCAGCCTCCAAAGGCGTGGGATTACAGGATGAGCCACCGAGACTGGCTATTAGACATCTTACTTTCAAAAAAAATAGTTTGAAGAAGTAATTTTATTCTATCCACAGGGGTTTGCCCTCAAGAAACTTAAAATAATGTAAAGATAATTACATAAAATAGAAAATAAAAGAAGCCATCATAGCACCATATAATTCCTCCATTTAAATATTGTCAACCACAATCATAGGAAATAGAAAGACAGTGTTCATTAGTCTCTATAATTGGGAGGAAAGTAAGCCTCAAAAGTTCAATACTTTAGCAAGTATGATACAGCATCAAATAAGATTCAAACTCAGCATTTAAAAACTTTTTTAAAAATCTGTAACATTTTCACCACAACATGCTGTCTTTTTTCAAAAGTGTTTTGGAGAAACACTTTTGAAGGCTGGTAAAGAGAAAGAGTCCTACGTTTCTAGAACTGGAAAGGACCTGAGAAATCACATGGCTCATAATAAAGTTTTTGACTCAGTATCGGGAAATCAGGAGTAAACAGCTATATGCAATGCTGCAAATACATTTCCTATTTGACTTTAGTTCCACAATGTATCTTGAACGTGAAATTTAAAGCCCTGCTTAGTTCCACTCAGATTTTTAGAAGGAACCTGTCATAAGGGAAAGAGTTCCTTAGCTGACCTCTATTTTCTCCTTCTTTTATTCCCATTTTTTTTTTTGCTGCTGTTCTTTTCTGGTTCTGGAGTTGATTAGGCTACCTAAAATCACCACTGAGACTTATTTTTAGGGATGTGGGTCCTCCATTCAATTCCATAAATAAAACCTTTTGTTCTGGTTTTCCTCAAAGCTCAAAACTCAGAAAAACCAACAAACACACAAGCCAAAACTGCATAGAAAGAAATAGAATTAATCGATAATATTTTAGCTGACACAACTCAAGTTTACCTAAGACTTGGTTGGCTGGTAGGTTCTGCTCTTTCCTGTCCGTATCCTACTCTCTTACCTCTCCAATTGCTATAGTAGTGTGACTATGAGCATCACCAGAAAAACAGGCTAGAGGAAAAGGACATGTTGTCCAGGGTATCAGCTAGTAATCTATGCATTTAATATTTCAATAATTCCTGAGGTATGGATTTCAACAGATTTTAAATGTCTAACGAGTTTCAACTTTAAAACAACAATAATTCAAAGGCTTTATTTTCTATTCATTGTATTAGACAACAGAAATGAAATTACTGTTGAAGGTACACTGAAGACCAATGAATACCTATCATTCACTACAAACATGTTTTCTTTCCACTTTTGACTTTAGGTGGGAAGGAAAATTTTTTTAAGTGTCTTTCTGGAATAGAAGTAGGGGATGAGAAAAAGAGAGAAAAGATAGTGCCAACCACAGCCACACAAAGGGATTAGTCAAAGAATGAAACCGTAAGAGAAGTGAGGGGGTGGTGATAACACCAGAATTGACAAGTGCATTGAAAAACAGAAGAGAAAAAGTAAGGAGGGAAGGGAAGGGAGGAGGAATAGGCAGAAGAGGAAAAGGAAGAGGAAGATGATCAGGAGCACAGATGAGAGAATATGGCCGATGTGTCAGGAGGATGTCTGGAGGCCTCAGTTGCTTTACTAAATACAGCACCAAGGAGAAAGAAGGTGACCAGACAGGGAAAGTCCCAGCCCTTCTGCTAATGTATGTTTTACTAAAGGAGCCATAAATAGTTCTCCAGGATTCCTTAGTTTCCTTGCTTCTCCTTTTCACACAACCCCCATCACATTCTCCTTTGAAAAACACAGCTCTAAATCATTTTGTTCTGTTCATATACTCAATGAACATTTATTGAGCACCTATGAAGTATCAGTAAGTATCATGAAGTAACTGTGCATGGCACCAGATATCTTACCTGTTCATTTAGGAGATTACAAAGCCCAAGACCTTCTTTCACTTTCAAAGCAAGTAACTTATGCTAAGCTGATAGTTGCTAACAGGACACTGTTTAATTTAACTTTAGGCAGTGTGGTCTGGCCCTAGTAATATTAGCTCTATTGTGTTTTACAAAGCTGAGTCTACAATGACCTTTGTTAGTACTGTTTATTCTGTGGATTTAGTCTGTTGTCTCCAAGGTGCCTTCAGATAATGTCCCAACTTTCTTTAAATTATGAACACAATAATTCTACGATAACTTACAAACATGAGAGACACTAATATCCTCTGTTTCTTCTGGTCATCTACTCTAATAAAAGCTGACTTTTATCAGAGACAATCTTTACTTTTAAGTAAAAATCTGTGACGATTAAGGATTTCCCTTCATTTTAAGTTGTAAGTCAGTGATTAGTTCATAATTGCTTTTAGAATAAAAAAGAGAGCAGCATAGACTAATTCTCTCTAAGCCTCATCTGACTCATTGAGTACTTTATAAAAGGCTTCTTTATAATTAAGTCTTCTGCCACATTAATCTGTATTATCTCACATAACTGTTTCAAAGTTCTGCAAATTATGTTACACTATTTTAAAAATGATAAAACACATATTCGGAAAACACAAGTAACTTGCTCGTGTCATGTAGTCAGAAACCAGATGCAAAGTAGATATGTCTTATCCAAAGTCTAGGGTTTTTAGACCATTAAAATTAGAATGAGTGGGTGGGCCTAAACTACTTTCTATGTTTCCTGTGTCAAGGCTATGAGCTAAGTCCTTGAGCAAAGAGCAGTGATGAAGAGTTTAGCTATTAGGGATATATTTCTAAGCCCCAGAAATCAGGCAAGTCAATGGATTTCTCTTTTTGTGTTTTATATCAGTTGTGAAGGTAAGATTACTAAGGTAAAGGAGCCATTTGGTAGAAATATCCTGAACTAGGCATGGGAACTTAGGCAGAAAACTTATTGAGTATTCAATTGCTTTGGCTACCACAGGGCCATATGAAGGGAAGTTATCAATCTCACAGAGGTGTCTGTCTTTGAAGTCACCACTTTCTTTCACCAAAAATGTTTTCTCAATATCAGAGACTATAACACTTGTTTTAAATGTATTGACATATCCTTTCATTTTTAGTCCAAAATGTGCAGTCTATAAAATATCTAATCTTATTATTGTCATTCTAATCATGAATATAAAGAGTAATGCTTACTTAAGGATAAGAAATAACTAATGACACTGATGTTTTCTCTTATGCTTCAAATATTATTTAAAACTTTACTGTGAAAAATTATTACTAAAACAACTATTATCCTTTGTTTAGTATGTAGAGTATAACAAAGTGTCAGATGTTGCACTAAAAACTACTAACAACATTGAAACCAACAAGATAATTTAAATCTTTATTCTGCACCTTTTGGAAAATATTATAAGTGGTATAATTTCGGTTTTGTTTTGTTTTTAATCCTCTGAGTTTGAACTATAAGATCACTTTAACACCATGGTGGCTATGTATGAAGGGGCATGCATGCATGCAAAGTGATATTTCTGGATTCCTGCAGACTAAATTCCTCTACTAAACCGCAGAAGAGTTTTACATACAAACAGAAAGAAGTAAATCTTTGCACACACTCTCCCACTAAGAAGTTCCAATGATGATTCTTCTAGATATCTTTGTTGAAATAAAACTGAACAGATTGCTAACAATCATTTTTACTAGTAGCAACCAATTTGATGGCTTGGTGCTTTATTATGTGGTCATGGTATTGAGGTCACCAAGTGATCTCATCCCAGAAAGAAAGAGAGGCCCTATTTGTGAAATGCTTGCAGGCTAAATGACAAATCTGACATAGACATCAAAATAACATATGGTAACATAATTTTTGAAAGAATATTCCATTGTGACATCATAACTATTGACTATATTTATTAATCAAGAGTAAATATTGATTATAGATTATGAATAGAACGTTTTCCTCACAAATTTTTTTAAATGGTTTTGCACACATAAATTTAACCAGTCTAAAATTGAACCAACATTTATAAATTCTATTTACTGCATTTTCTAAACCTGATCTCCTCTAACTTCATTTCTATACTAAGGGATAGCAGTTTTCCCTCTGTAATATGCAACATTCAGATAAGAACTGAATAATTCATAGAACAATTCAGGGGTTTTTGTATATACAGATGCACTGATGCGATACATGGACAATATTTGTCTATAGGAAATATAAAAATACAAAGAATAGTACTATCTACAATTCTTACATAGACTTCTTCCACAGAACTTATATGCTGTGTAAACCAAACTCAACAAACCATATTGCAATTCCTTGCATCTTACCCATGGATTTTTTTTTTTTTTAATTTAAACTATTTCTTAATGAAATCACCACTTAATTCTCACTGACTTTCCCTGATGGAGCTCTGGGCGTGTAGGTTAGTGTTTACTCCTGGGTCCTATTTAACTACTCTGTTTATGAATCATGTCTTATGACCATTTTTTATTTATTAACACACAGGGATGTGTGACTAATGTCACTATTGATAACACCTAGTTACTGACTGAGAAACCAAAGCATGAGCTGTGGCCCAGTCACAGCCTCATTTTTTATTTGCCCTGGATATAAAATAAATAACATAGCCTCCAGGATGATCATTCAAAGCATTTATTTAACATTGTGGTCTTTTAGAATTCTCTGTCAAATTTTTTTCATATAAATGCAATGAATTTTAAAATGTGTATTGTAGAGTGAATAAGTGGATATATGTACATGTTTATAGTAAAAAAAATTGGTTTTGAATCTTGGAAAATGCCCAGATGTTGTAATCATCTTCTAACTTATTATAACTAGTGGTCAAACGTATGGAAGATGAGATTCATAGTGAATATGATCTATCAGGAAAAATCACACATTTTTCTGTTGTTTAAAACCAATTTATCCTGTTTTGTATATTAACATTACCTTATCACTTGCTGAAATCTAAACTAATGCCATTCCCAAGAGTTTTTCTCTTTAGGACAGGTTTCCTTCCAACATTTTCACTTTATATTAGTCTTCAGAAAGCATTAATAGAAATGATTTTTAGGTTATAAAGTACTTTCATAAATATTGTTGTTCTACTTGATTGTCTCAGAAACCCAGTGAAATATACAGGCAAAGCACCATTACTATTCCTGTTTTCAAAATGAGAAAACTGAAGGACAATTACCATTGTTGTAGTGATAATGCATAACTATTCACAAGAGCTGGAGTAGAAGACTTTGAGTTCAAATCCTGAGCTCTCTGAACTACGGCAAATCTCTATTTAATTGGTTATAGTACCCAAATACAAATACACTAATTAACATTCTCTATCACACATTCTATATGTATGGATATATATTCAATGCTCAAAATCTACATTTATAATGTAAACATATTTTAGAAATGATCTTCTGCCATTTCCAAGCCCTTTTAAATTATCTCTTCACCAAGTATACTAGGAGAACATTTGTTGCTTAAGCAGCTCTTCTTTTTGACTTCTGAGATTTCATCCTTTCTCCTTGGGACTCAAACACCTAGCCCATCTGCCTAACTCCCTTGTTTGAATTTCTGGGGCTTTCCATGTGCATTGGTATTTCTTCTTTGACTTTGCTCATTTGTTTTTTCTTCTTTGAGCTCCATTATCAAGAAGGTTATTTTTGCCTTCCCTGTAACCTCATTAATGCAGGATGGTGAAAGATAAGGAGAGAACAGATATCAACACAGGATAGTCCACCAGGACTCTTCTCCCTTCACCCTCTCTTTCCTTGGTTTCCATGATGAGGATCTCAACTATTTTTCAAGGAAACCCGTGAACACAATATTGGGCAGAATATTATAATTTTGTATTAGTTACACCAATATTATCCTGTTTAAATTAGATATAATACAGAACCATTATTAGATTTCAAATATTTGCCTGGAACCAGTCTTAACTCACAGAGCAGGACCACATCTTGCCACATTAATCTCTGCTATACTTTTATTTGTAAACCCAATTTATTTTGTAACTATAAAATACATTAAAAGATATAGATATTGCTTTAATAAGAGTATTATCTCATCATTTTATTCACTAGACTTGCCCTGTGCTAGCATAGTTTCTTAATATTTGGGTACAGAAAGATATTCAGGTAGAAGAAGGAGGAATTTGATATCCTACTGAGATGGAGTGCAGTGAAAAAGAAGTTAGAAAATCCTCTTATCTCATACTACCTTTCTACCTTGTCTCCCTCCCTCTCTGTCTTCTCTCCTTTTTAATACTATTGGTCTCTTCCTTTCCAGCTCTATTGAAGAACATGTCATTTCAAGAAATAGTGGAGACTGGAGGGGAGAGGAAAAGGGCAATATTTTGAACCTTTTTTTTTCTGAACATACATGTGTCTTTATATAATTTAATTTAAGCTTTGCATATGACCAACTTTCTCCTCCTTCTCAGGAAGAGATCTAGGCTTATGTTCTCAAATGCCATCTTAAAAGTGGAGGGTGTATGAAAAGTGCTTGCATAGACAACTACTATAAAAAGAATTCCTGGACTAACCGAGTAGGCCACCTCCAGGGAGCCTACGGGATTTCTCTGCCAGTAGTTAGGAGCAGAGCAGAGGTGCTATATTATATACACCCAGTGTCTGTTATTCTGAAAGATTACGAACTTACTGGTAATATTAATTATCTTGATTCTTCCACTAGTGAAAATTTACCATTACTGACATCATTTTAAGATAGCAAAACATTAATCTGTAATACTTTATTCCTAGTTTTCGAACACCTGTAAAATGTCCACTGAATTCCAGAGTGCAGAGAGGTAAACAGACTGTTCCTAGTGTATTGGTGGGACTGAATATCCACTCCCTGACAGCATGTGTGCTTTTCTTTTCACTGAGGCACCTGTGGGGCAGTAGGCATTTGCTACATCAGACGGCATTTCCACTGTGATGCCTTGGCTAACTTTATTAACTAAATTGCATAAGAACATTCTATTTCCAGGTAATTCTCTCTATTACTGCCTTTTTATCAAGGTATAATATTGTGCATTTTCATTTGGAATCATTAACTCAAAAGATTAAGAAAAGCCAAATGGAAATCTTCAAGTTGTTGTCAGTCTTGTGTACACTCAGACACTACCAGCCCTACTCCCACACCATAAAACCAAACACAATTATTTCTTAGATTAAAAGAGATATAGTGAAGATGAGCTTGATAACAATGTTATGCATTGTTAGCATTTACTTGTATCAGAGAGTGTTGACATTCTTTGACCAAATTGTAAGCTCTCTTATAAAATATTAAAATGACACATCTTGGAAAATATAATGATACTGAACTATCAAAACACAAATACCACCACTAATAAGGTATAAAATGTTACTGCTAGGCATATGATAATGAATTGTAGCTTGCCAAAACTAGCAACTTATCTACATAAGAGAAACAATCAATGTGTAATTTTGGGGGCATCCTTGTTTGTCCATAGTCTATCACATCAAATTTTTGCATCTTGATATATTTGATCATACTGCTTAGAGACAGGTATTTTGACACGATACACTTTCCCGGGTCAAAAGATCTGTGCTAATACTGGGTACTATATTTTATTTAAATACTTTACAAATGTAATGTCAGTGTGTTTCTTAAATTTATGTTATCTACTGAGTAGTGCTATAGGAAATCTATTTAAACTAAGAAAATATGTATAGCTTTATTCTAAAACTGAGTAATATATATAGTCAACATTTACTGAAGATTGTCCAATAAAAAGAAGAAAAAGGCCATATGTCATAGAAAATTAAGTTCTCCTTTTTTGTTTCTCTTGATAAATAGTCTACCTATATTTAGAAAATACAAGCTTCTGTTCTTTCTACAATGGGGGACAATTTTAAAACTTGCACAATTGAGAAATGGTTCTTATGTAATCCTCAGTATTGTATGTGTTATCTATCTCAATGTATGGTGATAATAAATATTTCTTTGATGATCATTACTTTCACATTTATTTTAAGTTAGTAAAGTCACTTTCCCAGAGTATGGGTTTTTTTTGTTTGTGTTTGTTTACAGGAAGAAACACCAAACCTATTCATGACTGGCTTTTACTGGTCCTTATGCAAAAATCTACCTTTTGATCATTTATTTATGGTATAATGTTGCTTTACAAGACATAATTGCAGAATGAAATATTTAAATATTCTCTGATGGAAAGATCTTCATTAAAGCAAAGTAAATTTACTTAAAAAGAATAAATGCTAGGGAATACTAATACTTTAATCAGTATTAGTTCACAAGAATTCTCAATAAATTCTGTTTTGCTTTGCCACACATAAAAAAGAATTCTAATAACCAACTCAACTAGAAAGCTCATTTATATTAGTTGTTCATTTTAATTATGTGGTGACTTTGTTACCATGGGTAGGGCATCATTTTTCTCCTCAGGAATTTTCTTTTCTCCTCTCATTTTCATAATGAAACAAAAAACAAAGTGCACCTCTGTTTCTAAAGCCATTCCCCAACATCCAGGTTCCCCACATGCACTAACTGGCATTTAAATCCCTACTGCTAACTTGGTAGATTCAACCTCTCAAGGCTATTTACAACCTGCTTTCTATCTTTCAGTGTTCTGTCGGCTAATGAGTGAACTTCTCGGGAATAAAAGCTATTATTTACCAGACAAAAATAACATCTTTCAGGTGGCATGTGATGTTGCACTATTTTCAGATGAGGTAAGTATGACATATTAATTAGAGGTATTTCGAATCTTAGGTCAGTTTTGCAAAAACATTTTGCAGGTGCATCGTAAGGGTCTTTGAAGACCACACACCTATGTTAAATGACTTTCCCTCCCAGTGCTTTATTTTATTTTTAACAAAAGGATCTGAAAAGGTAACCTACCTTTATGTGACAGGCGTAATCGGGGGTGGGGGACATCAGCTGTGTGACCTCCTACCCAAAGCTCCAGTAAGTAACCCCACAGGACCAAGGTGATAATGTGCCGGGCGGATGCCATGCTGCCGAGCCCCCGGTGCGAGCCCCGGCTCCTCACTTTCAGGAGGGCTTGAGTTTTACTTAGGACTTCCCTCCAGGGGCAGCGAGCGAGAGGCTTTGTCAGCAATCGAGCGCGCTGTCATCAGAAAGCACTGTTCCAAAGTGCCATTTGTCAGGCTGTATTTGGCCGTGTGAACCCTTTCTTTCCTCCGGACAGTTGTTTATAAGCCGGGAGCAAGAGGACATTCCAAAGAGGGAGTCTTCAGAGCCATGTCCTGTCCAGAGCTCGCTCCAGTCCCTGCGCCGGTAGGTTCCGGAAGAAGCTGTGTGTTTCAGTCACTTAGGCAAAGCGCTTCATTCAGAAAAACCCCAGCACACGCACCGCCTTCGCCCGTGGAGCTCTTCTCTCCTGGCTTCGTGAAGCCTCTCAGAAGTCAGCCTCTTGCACCGACTTGCCAAACTGCTAGTCCTAATTCACCTTTCACCTTGCTAATGAAAAACAAGAGGTGCCATTCCCTCTAGCAGTCGCTGAATCCACTCAGCAGGGATGCCGTCTGTCAGTGAGCTGTGTTTACAGGAAAGTTCGGGCAGGGTTGAGCAGTCCTTGCTGTTTCTAGGAAGTGTTTCTGGTCCACGTGCCCCGCTCCCAGCCTCCCTCCCACTTATAACCCGCCCTAGGATACCCAGCGGGAGGAGAGGAGTCCGCGTGTTCCCTGGGGAGCCGGGAACCCGGAGGGGGGTGGGATATAACAGGCTGATTATTTAAGAGTATGTTCACAGACAAGAGGTGGCGTCAGGAAGGGCTTTTAAATGCTCACTCACCGCGATTAATCCTTGAATAAATGCAACTCCACTTTCAAAATAATCTATTTGTAAACACCGAATACCCAAATTGGTTTTTTTCCTACTGTTTTCATATAGATGCCCCCCCCACACACACAATTAAGACGTTTTGTATTGCTTAACCTTAAAAATGCTATTTTTAACCCCTTGAAAGGAACTGTTTCAAGAGTCTAAAAAAATTGTCAAAAGACTATCAATTGTTTCATAGATTTCTCAGAACAAGCAAATTATTTGCTTAAGTCAATTCTTCACATCAAATTAAAAGGAAATCATTTTTTCCTAAAGCAAGTCATAAATTCCACTTCTTCTTCTTCTTTTTTTTTTTTTTTTTCTTTCTTTGAGTTGGAGTCTCACTCTGTCGCCCAGACTGGAGTGCAGTGGCCGCCGCCGGCCACCGCAGCCCCGACCTCTCGGCTCCGACGATCCTTCCGCCTCAGCCTTCCAAGTAACTGGAACTACAGGCGCGCGCTACCACACCCGGCTAATTTTTGATTTATTGTAGAGATGAGGTCTCACCAAGTTGCCCAGGCAGGTCTCGAACTCGCAGGCTCAGGCAATTCGCTCACCTCAGCCTCCCAAAGTCGCGGGATTACAGGCTGAGCCACCGAGCCCGGCTTCCACTTCAAATTTAGGAATAATTAAATGTTGAAGTGATTTTCTCTTAAGTAAGGTAACTATGGTAGACATTCACTATCCAAGGAATCCCTGTAAACCAGGTAGTAGAAAACTCGGGATGTAAAATACCTTAGAATTCAGCTGCTATGCACTTTCAGAGTTTATTTTCCAAGACGCTATGTTTGTGTAAATAAGCTTAACACAGTGGGTCAACTTTACAATCTACTTGCCATCAATCTCAAAAACTAAACCAACTCTCTGGAGCTGTGGGTATGGAAATGAATGGTATTATTTTAAGATACCAATACACTTGAATAGATATTTGATTTGATAGTGGAGAGCTAAATGGTAAACAACTGATCTCCACTATGATAACTTTTTTTATTCTGTATTCTAAATGGTAACAACTAAAGACACTCTTTGAGAATCATGTTTTTTAAATCACATAATTATAACAAGATACTCTGATACTTTGCATTATATAGAAGCAAATGGACAGCCAGGCACTCTCTACCCATTTTTCTAAGCAACACAAGCAGAGTATATTTAGCAAAATGTAAATGTCACTGGATACTATAAATAATTATATTTCCAAGGTCTACAAAAGATAACAAACTCTAAACATTATTTAACAGTAAAGTAACATGAAATATTTGGAGACTTTTAACCTGGGGTGGTCTCTATAGCCGCTTGCATATTTTAAAAGCCAGTTCGATAAGCTACAGACCTAAAGGTTGCTCTAAATGTGATATACTGTACCTTCAAAATCCTCTTTTATTTTCTTCCAAAATTGAATTACAACATAGAGAACAGTTTTTATATGTGTTATCTAATAGTAGGATTCTGGGAAAAGTAAATGTGGTGCTCATTACTTTTATTACAAATACTTGGCTACTCTCATGCAACTGAAATGTTCCTTAAGATTGCCCTGTGCCTGTTCAAACTCTCCTATGGAATTGGGGGCAATGTCAGACATTATAACTCTTTCATTAGTACACAAAATACACACCACTAAATGTCAATGGGAGAATAAATGTTATGAGCACCAAGATTTGTCTTCAGTTTTACATGTCATTCTTCAAAAAAAGTAAGGGCAATTTTGAAGTACTTGCCAGAATAATGGATTCTTTGGGTTCCTCAAAATGTGCTTTGGCTTATTTATGTCATCAATGTCCTTGATTATTTCCTTTAATCCTCTTCCTTCCCTTCTACCTTTCTCTTCATCCTATAGAAAACATAGGTGATGCCACAAAATGACTACCAAGAGAACTAAACATACAAAATTATCCATAGCCACAGGTTTCCCCTGTGGCTTCAGCCACTAGCATTGGAATAGAGAGTCTTTGGGACTAGATTCATCATTCAAATCATCAAACTAATCAAAAATGATCTTCTGGAGCAGGATCATCATATGGTTTATTATCCAAGCAAGGTATTTTTTGAGAGTAAAGAGACATATTAATAATTATATACAAACCAAGAATATTGTAGGCAAATCAAAACATTAAAATCATAGTACTTGACATAAAATGTTAGATATCCCTAGGAAACAGAAATGAAAAAACATTTTTTTTGACCTGACATCACCAATAGTGAGTGAAGAGCTTTAGTGGACTGAAGAGTTCTGGAAGTAGCAACATATCTGATTATTGTGTGACATTATTGCACTTGATTTGAGAAGAGCCAAGCTACGAGTTTGAACATCAGACAACATAAAAAAACAGATGAAAAGAGAAATGTGGTAGCCTGCGCCTGTAGTTCCAGCTACTTAGAAGGCTGAGTGGAAGGATCGCCGGAGCCCAGCAGGTCGAGGCTGCGGTGGCCAGGAGCGGCCACTGCATTCCAGTCTGGGCGACAGAGTGAGACTCCAACTCAAAAAAAAAAAAAGGTAATCTCAATCTACTAGTTAGGTCCATGGAGAAAAATTGAGTACACATCAGGAGTTCCAGGCTCCCCATAGTAAATTCTATCACTGGTTCCACACTTTAAAATCAGAACAACAGGGCCCTAGAACAAAACTTCCAGTGGGTAGTCCCAGAATACCTGCTGCTGAATCACATGGATTGTTTTTAAAAGGATAAATCTCTGTGTCCCACCCCATGTTCCCAGTTTGCTTGAAATTTTACATGCTAAAATTTGAATTTTACAGATGTTCCTTTAGGATAGCCAGTATTACCCAAACATTAGACATCTGTTTGCATGAACACCAACTGTATTATAATACATAGTATTTCCAATTAAAATTTAACTTAAATTTATATAAAATGAAACCATTATCTCATAGTCTTGATGTGCTACTTATATTTTTCAAATACATGTAAACCAAACAAAACTTGCCAAAGTTTATTTCTGCAACATTTAATTATCTTGCATACCATAGGAGACAGTACTTGCCAAATATATCAATATTCCTCCCTGGGCGTGTGGAAAGCCATATTTCCAAAGTCTTTTGGCAGTGAAACTCTTTGGCTAATTCTGACCAAAGAAATATGAACAGAAGTGATATGTATCACATCTGGGCTGAAGCAGGAAAATATTCCTAATAAATTGCTCTATTTCAAGTCTTTTCTGTAGCAAAGGAGAAAGACTTAAGTTGAAGTGGTAAAAACACATGATTGAAGCATCTTGGATTATTGAATCACCTCACTGAGGAAAGTTGCCCTGGAAAATTACTCAGACTGACAACAGACTTTATATGAGTAGGAACTAAACACATTATGTTAAGCAACTTACTTTATTCGTTACCACACAGCAAAGCATAGTGTCTCCTGACTAAATGCACGCACTTTACCTACTGTGCTTTGGGAAACATGCTTCTAGACAAACCTATAGCATCAGCAAGTTACTGATACTGTATCTCTTCCTATTTGTCAGTAAAACTTACCTCAGCAGTTGTGAACACAGACAGGGAGACATGTAGATACCTGAGGGCCAAGTAACAGGTAAAATGATTCTCCGTGTCACTTTTAGAATAACATATGTCCTAGCTTTTCCAATTGAACATTTACACAAAAATAATGTAATATACATCATTTATAAATGAACAGCATGGTACTTTATTTCAAGAATATTGTGACCAAACCATTAATAAACCAAAGTTTCCAAATGCAATAATGATGATTTTTTTTTTAAAGAACTAAAGATAAGATTCTCTGTGGCAATAGTGGCATGTCATCTTCACTAATCCCTCTTCTATTCCTATTATCCCTGCTATTCCAATGGTCTCCAGTTTAGAGCACTCAAATGTCCCACTGATATGATTTGCTATTGCCACTGTTGCCACCATAACTGGTGCTGGAATTTTACTGACCAAGACTGCTGATGCTTCTATTGATCACTTAATTTAGATGCCTTATGTCACAAAATTTGTCAGAGTTTAGATTGACTGTTTTGCATATTCAATGACTCAAGAAAATGGGAACAAATAGATGACTAAATTATTCCTCATTTATTTGCTACTGAAGACAGTCCCAGAGAATGGCATTTCATCTGTGAGTACTATCCAAGATCAAATCCATTCACCTGACTGAAGCAGGTTTGACTGATGTCATCCTGATGTCATCATTAAATGACTAACAACTCAATAAATTGGCCTCACATTTTTTTTCATTTTGACCAACTATTCTAAAAAACAAGAAAGACATGAAATTTGAGCAAAATTGCTCGATTTATAAAATTTCCAAATTTTTTTTTCTGATTAATGCTAGGTTTGACTGGGCTCGGTAACTCAGCCTGTAATCTCAGCCCTTTGGGAGGCCGAGGTGAGTGGACTGCCTGAGCCCGTGGGTTCAAGACCAGCCCAGGCAACTTGGCGAGACCTCATCTCTACAATAAATCAAAAATTAGCCGGGTGTGGTAGCACGCGCATGTTCCAGGTACTTGGAAGGCTGAGTCAGAAGGATCCCCAGAGCCCAGCAGGTGGAGGCTGCGGTGGCCGGGAGCGTGCCACTGCATTCCAGTTGGGGTGAGGAAGTGAGACTCCAACTCAAAAAAAAAAATAAAAAATAAAAATAAATGCAAGGTTTATTCTCATTTTCCTTTAGGTCCTTGATAACAAAGGGAATCAGAAGTAGTAGTTCTAATAAAAGGGCAAAAATAATTCTTATGCCTTTTTTATGGGAAAATGAAATTATTGGGGATGCCATTAATTCTGAAAAGCCTTTAATTTGTGGGTCCGGGGAAGTTTCCCTATGCTCTTCCTTATGTTTTATAGAAAATTCCTTAAAAAGGCAGAATGCCAATCAATTGCTTTTAAAAAAAGAACAGAAACTTCCATAATACAAGGGCAGCACACACACACAAATGGAATTATCTTTGGATGGTGGGTTCCCTGTAGTATAGGTTTCTCCCACTAGGTAAGTGCTCTAGGAACCCATCAACATCAGTGTGCCAGCTAGTGTTGTTGTGAGTGGCTGCGTTCAGCTTTAGTGAATTTAATTTTTGTGGCAAACAGGTGACTGGTTCTTCTATCATGACAACACCCTGCCCACACTGCACTAAGTGTTCACAGTTTTTGAACAAAAACAGTGTGACCCCCCCATGCCCCACCCTCTCTATTCACCTGATCTCACCCCAATCGACGTTTCATTTCTTGTTTCCCTGGATAAAAAAGTCCTCAATGCAAAACAGTTTGCGATGTGGAAGAGGTGAAACAAATAAACAAACACAATATGGCATTAGCAACTAAAAGACATCAAAATTGAACTGAAAACTGTTTTGAGCAGTGGAAAAAGCATCTGGATAGGTGTATTGCATCAAATGGAGAGTACTTTGAAGGTGACTGAAGTTTAAACATGTAAGAATAAATACACAAGTTTTAATAAATAAACACTGAGTTTTTTGGATCCCTCCACCTATAATTTATTACTTTCTATGACTGTTGTAATACATATTTTGAGTTATTGGTGGCACCAGTGGTGAATAGGTTGTAATATGTTGCTGTTAATAGTACCCTCAATACCTAGCACTGCACCCCAAATTAATTCCACTTTAAAAGGAATAAAATGATTATTACTGTTAATTTGTTGTTTTTCATATGCTAAGCACCATGCAAGATATACTAAGATAAAATCAAATTAAGCCCAAAAAACAGATTTATGTACAGAATTACCATTTACACACACACACAAATAAGACATAGATATTAGTAACTTAGTTAATTAGTTAGTTTTAGTTAGCACTTTAGCAACTTGCTGAGGTGAAATACCAGTAAGCAGCACAATTGCCATTTTAAACCCAGACATCAGAGTCCCTGTTTCAACCATTACAATTGTCTTGTCAGAGAATATTATTCCGATAAGACTTCATAATAGTTCTTCCAAATACTGTACTAGCAAGAGCCTATATTTAATAAACGTTAAGCAATGAACTATAAACAGGTTTAAAATAAAAACCTTTCAAAGCATTTGGTGCTTTAGTCAACATTCAGTGTCTGTATTTGAACTCACCAGATTCCTACATCTCAGTTTGGTAGAACACACTCTATGCTAAGTCAGGTTATAGAGTGACCAGCTGCACACATTTTAGTAATTTGGTTAGTTGACTAAATACTGGCCCTGTAGGCTGATTTTGACTAGCGTCTCCTTAGTTTGGCAATCAGGAACAATAGTGGAACTAAATACAGTAGACAAGATTATTGAAGAATACATTGCTATGGGAACTAAGAAAATAAATATTTTAAGAAAAATTGTCAAGTAATAATGGTCATTCTTATTTCTAGAAATATATATACACATTAAATAAATATATAAAAATAAATACACACAAGACATATATTTCTAGTTATGGTTACAAAAGAAGAAAGAAACTTCCAAGAAAAGGATTTAAGGGTAATAAATCACTTATAAATAGTTTATATTATTTTATCCAAAAGATTCCAACATTTTTAAACAATGTTACCACTAATGTCTCTAAGCTAATGACAATGTTTTATGCTTTGTCCACTTAAGAAATGGACTCAGGATGAGACTAATAATACATACCATTAACTGCAGTAAAAAAAAAATATCCATTCTCTGGTTTCTTTAATCTCATTCTAAACTTCAAAAACACCCATTGTTTTATTACTGGCAATTAGTAATAAAATTTTTTCAAGGTTGGTTTCTGAATTGTTCTTCTTTAAAAAAATTGAAAAAGGAAAGGGGGGAGGAAGTGAAGCAAGGAGGGGATGGAGAAAGGAAGGTAAGTGATAATTCAATGAAATTTAAAAAATTTTTTTCTCCTTTTTATTTCAGGTGTTGAGTCTGCTTTCATTTTCTCAACAATATTTATCATTTTTTAAACTCTTGCTAAAGTAAAACCCAAAGTAATTGAAATGATTCAGTAAATCAATCTTCATTGAGTGTGTATTATTTGCAGGGCAGTTTATATAAGCTTAAGATGGTTAGAGACTGCCGGGCTCGGTGGCTCAGCCTGTAATCCCAGCACTTTGGGAGGCCGAGGTGAGTGGACTGCCTGAGCCCGCAGGTTCGAGATCCGTCTGGGCAACTTGATGAGACCTCATCTCTACAACAAATAAAAAATTAGCCGGGCGTGGTAGCGCGCACCTGTAGTTCCAGCTACTCAGAAGGCTGAGGCTGAAGGATCGCTGGAGCCCAGCAGGTCGAGGATGCGGTGGCCGGGAGCGGCCATTGCACTCCAGTCTGGGTGACAGAGTGAGACTCCAACTCAAAAAAAAAAAAGAAAGATGGTTAGAGACCAAAAATTAGTTTCTTCTTGTTAATTATTTAGAGTATATCTTTAGTTGTTCACTTTGGCTAAATAGAGAATGAATGGCCTATGTGTCAGCATAAAGTTAAGAAAACAATTGTGTACCATTATGAAAAAAAGAGGGAAGATTTTAACAAAGCTAGTGCTATTATCTATTATTCAGTTGGCAAGAAACTAAGCAAAATGGCCAAATATTTTGTAATGTTTTATAATATTTTCTATTGTCATACAATTGGCAGATAGATATAAAATATTACATATCACATAAAGCTGACATCAATTCAATGGCTATACCTGTTTTACATTAAAATAAATAGAAGAAAACACTAACTTTAAGTTGCAAAGAATATGGCAGAAAAATCAGAATATTCAAAATAAATTATATCTTGGCTTTGCAAGTGAATATTAGAGTTCAAAGAAATCATGACCAAAGAGAAAACCTGGCAGAAGTCCTATGAATCCTCTTCCCCCCAAGGACTTCCTTTCCAAAAAAACCATCCCTGGAAGACAGGAAAAAATACATGAAAAAAAATGATATGATATGGAACCTATTGGTGAGATCCCAAAGATGAAACAAACAATCTAAATTTATTAATTTTTGTCACTTTCAGTCAGCTTTACTACCATTTCCACAAATGATTTGGCAAAATTATTACAGTCCGTGAGACAGATTTTACATAAGGCAGGATCTCAGGTATTGTTTTTATATATGAATCTGTTATTTTATTCTTGGTGTATTTTTTATGGGCAATGTGAGTGGTTATTTTGCATTACCAGGTAATCTGTGTGTGTTATGTCCCAGTACATAACACTAGCACCATGTGGAGGACGGGACTGGTACTACATGTTTTCAGTTGTCAAGGAAACTACAGCGACAAGCCTATTTGCTCACAATTTGTTTCCTGATACAAGATGAAGAATATGCTTTATCAAGTGATAATGTGACATTTTCTGTTCTGAACATAGCCACTTTTCATGTTTATAGAATGGGTCTTGCTAGTTAAAGAGGAAAGGATTTAAATGTTCTTCGCAGAACATTTAATATTTCAGAACATTAAGATTTCTTTTCAGGAAATACTGCTTAACTAATGACTTAGAATTTTTAAAAGGTGACCATAAATATGCAGAAAAAAAGGTGGTATATAGAAATATACATCTTGTGAAAATGTGTTGATTGCAATTTAGCAAACTGAGCTGAAAATGTGATAGTTTGAACAACTAAATTTAACCAGTCCTAATTTTTGGTTATTGTGCTTCATACTTAAATCTTGTCTAATATTACTACTACTATAAGACAATGATGTAATTGCTGTATGTCCTCCTTATATAATCACATTTATAATAGGAAATAAATAATGCAAAAATATGGACAAAAATGTAAACTGCTCTAAAACCAATATCATTTCACTTGCTTGCCAAAAGATAAAAACAAAATATAACAATGTCTTCCCCTAGAGATCTAAACAGAAAGAATATTTTCAACCTAAAACTTTATTTTGTATTGTGTAGGGCTAAGAAATTAGCATGTTTCCAGGATAAATGAGTATATGTATGTAGAACTAAGACTAAAATTAATTGCAGGAAAATTTCAGTGTGTTGTTTAATGATCTGTAGGTGGGTCACTTATCATTGTTAAGAAAATGTATAAAAATGGAACTTCAATAAAAATTGTACTAAATGAGATTTTCATCGCTAACCAAGAAAAGCTTATTAGTGCATTATATATACACAATAAGCTTGATAAGAGTTATACAGAACAAAATTGCAAGAAACAACATGTTTTATAAAGGTGAAAATCAAGTTAGAGATTTCCTGAGTAATAAAAGTTTTTAAATAAAAGAGTCTGCTTTGCTAATTATTATTTTGTTGTTGTTGTTGAAGTCTCACTCTTTCCCCCAGGTTGGAGTGCAGTGGCACACTCACTGCCACCACAGCCTCGACCTGCTGGGCTTAGATGACCTTTCACCTCAACCTTTTGAGTAGCCACTACACCTGGCTAATTTTTTCATTTATTGTAGAGACAAAGTCTCACCTTGTTGCCCAGACTGGTCTCGAAGCCGTGGGCTCAGACAATCCTCTCACCTCCTCCTCCCAAAGTGCTGGGATTACAAGCGTGAGCCACCATGCCAGCTACTAATTATTTTCAACAAAGTAAGCTGTATAGCATTAATGACATGGCATATTATCTACTTACATCTAGTTGATAAAAAATTATGCAAATTTGTTTAAATTTCCAGAAATCTGTTTCCTGTAGTTTTTAAACTATGACAATATTAATATTGACATCTGGTTATAAATAATTCAAATACAAATTTTCCTCATTCTGTATGAGACAAGGTAGTTACATATTTCTCCTAGAATTGTTCATTTTTCCCACTATCCACTATGCAATTACTTGAATTATTTTTTGTCTACAGGATCAAATGATTCTTCTTTATTGGGTAATCACACAACCACATATAAAAATGTATCCGTTACCATTATAAAATAAATTTCCCCCAATCTCACTTATCCTTCAGCTGAAGATCCATTTCTAGGTTGCAATTCAGAGTTAATTTCCTCAAAATATTGTTTGCACTCTGTCTTCATTTGCCCACCTGTCATTTTCTCCTGAATCCACTCTATTAGCGAGAATTTTTTTAAATTTCAGGTGGTAGAAACAACAGTGATTTAAATATGGTAAATTCGACTTCTTCTTGTAAACACAATCCAGAGGCAAGTCTAAGGTTGTTGCGGCAGAGTAATGATCATTACTGACATGAGTACTTTCTATCTTGCAAGTCATCAATGCGCAATAGGTCATGTTCAACTCACAGTCCAAAACTCCATCCATCACATCCTCTTTGAAGGCAGCAATATTTAGGAATTTTTAATAGAAAAGCATATTGCTACGGTTTGAATGCTCCTCTTCAAAATTCATGTTAAAATTTAATTGCTACTGTGATAGTATTAAGAGGTGGCTAGGATCAGAGAGCTGTGCTCTAATGAATGGATTAAGGCTATTATCTTGGTAGTGGGCTCCTGATAAAAAGATGAGTTTCTCCTGCTTTTCTCAGTCTTGTTGCCAAGCACACACCTTCCTCATCATATGATGCCTTCCCCCTATGCTATGAGGCAGCAAGAAAGTCCTCACCAGATGTGACCTCTCAACCTTGGACTTTCCTGCTTCCATAACTGTAAGCCAAATAAACTATTATTTATAAAATACCCAGTCTTTGGTATTCTGTTATGACAGCAGAAAATGAACTAAGGTAGTCATGTCTTCTGCTTTTAAGGACACTTTTAGAATGCCCTATGTTCCTTACTTCTTTTTTTTTTTTTTTTTTTGTTGGGTCTCACTCTGTTGCCCAGACTGGAGTACAGTGGCCACTCCCAGCCACTGCAGCCTCGCCAGCTGGGCTCCAGCAATCCTTCCACCTCAGCCTTCCGAGTAGCCGG
>NW_007249783.1:73349-109337 GCF_000164805.1 Carlito syrichta
TCAGGCAATCTATTCACCTCAGCCTCCCAAAGGCGCGGGATTACAGGCTGAGCCACCGAGTCCGGCTTGATTTTTTGATTATTGTAGAGATGAGGTCTCGCTGCCCAGGTGGGTCTCGAACCCGCGGTCTCAGGCAATCCACTCACCTCTGCCTCCCAACGGCGCGAGATTACAGGCTGAGTCACCAAGCCCAGCTTGTTCCCTACTTCTTAATTTTTGAGTGCCACGTGACTTAGACCGACAACCTCATCTGTTCCCCATCTATATTTGGCCAATATAGTGGATTTACAATGTATCAACTTTGCTAAACTGAGTTACTTTTCCCAGAATTCCCTTTCTTATCTGTTTTCTGTTTGGCTAAGTCAAAAAGGAGATTCTTGGGAGATTAGAAGGATGGAAGGGGACCAACAGTCATTTTGAAACACACACAAGTTTGCTTATTTGTTTGTTTCAGGGCAACCTTCAGACCTGCAACTGCTTTGCCTTTCAAGGAAACTTTTCCAGTTTCTGTCTCCTTTCTTTAACTCCATGACAAAGGGTTCCAGCTTTTGTAGGGCACACATACTTCCCAGATCAGAGGACGCAAGAGATGACACTGGTTTTAGTCATTGTTTGGATGTATAGGTTTTGTTTTGTTCCTTTTTCTGTTTCACATCCCTCTGTTCTGGCTACTCCACTGTGTAAACTACAAATTCCAGTGAAAGGCATGAAGACAACAGCCTTACAGAGACTATTAAGCAGCTTTTAAAAATGTGTAAGGTAAAATCCATGTAGCAAATCCATAAGTTATCTTCTAGAAATATTACTTCTTCAGTTGAATCCTGCGTGGCACACCCTCTAGTAATCATACCCAAGACCATGGTTTTTCCTAACATCTAAGTGCTAAACTTAACCACCCAACCCCTCCACTAAATTTCAGATTTTTATATTCAGTTGCCTTCTAGACCTATCCGCTTGGATGTTTAGGAAGCATGTGTATCTTAATATGTTCAAAGCACAACTTTTGGTTTCTGACCTGCCTTTTATCCTTTCCACCTGTAACCTTACTTTCTTCATCTCAGCAAATGAGAATGTCTAGGTCCCTTTCCATAAATATTCTTCTATCCCATATAAATTAGAATATGATCAAATCCTTATAGTGGCCTATGAGATCTTTCTTGATCCAGGCTCCTGCTGTATCTTTGACCTTATCTATCATTTTTCTTCTCCCTCACTCCACAAGAACCACATTCACTTGATAGTTCTCAATCTAGTTAAGCACAATCCCACTTCAGGGCTTTTGTAACTTGCTATTTTCTCTGCCTAGAAAACTCTTCTCTCAGAAGTCCATGTCTTACATTATTATAACTCTGAACTTTTACTAGAAGTCACAAAGTTAAGATATAATTATTAAGAAAATAACATTTGAATATATTTCTATTTTATAATTAGTATTTACCTAATTTCTTATATTTCAACTACCTATATTTTCAGTAATTTAGATCTGCATAAAGGTCATAAAGGTCTATAAATATGCTAGTTTTTTTTTTTAGTTCTATCATTTAAACAACAGGTTGTTTTTTATTATTAAAAACTTTCTTTTATCAGGTACTTCTGAAAATAACATTATAAAAAGCACAATTGATATTTTAGGGTTTAAATAGCTTAGTATTTGTACCATTCCTAGCGTTTCATATTCTCAACAATATTGTTGTAGATATAGAATGTCTCCTGTGTACTGTTGAAGAGATGTAGCTACTGAGTAACCCAATACCTCTCCATTCTCATTAATGAAATGAATGACCTTTGCAGAAAGACAATATGCTCTCTCAGAACAAAAGAGAGGTAATATTTCAAAGTCAGTATAAGAATAGTCTTAACATATTGTCAACGATCAGAAAATAAAGTATAAATGCTTTTGAAGACTGCTGAAGAATTACATTTCCAGAAAATACTTTTATAATATAATCTGTTTTTAAAATATATAAAGTATATTTTAAAATATATTTTTAAATAGATGAACTAAGTTTTAAAAAATATTTGTTATTAGCCGGGCTCGGTGGCTCAGCCTGTAATCCCGCACCTTTGGGAGGCTGAGGTGAGTGGATTGCCTGAGCCTGCGCGTTCGAGACCCACCTGGGCAGCGAGACCTCATCTCTACAATACATCAAAAAATCAGCCAGGCGTGGTAGCGCATGCCTGTAATTCCGGCTACTCGAAAGGCTGAGGCGGAAGGATCGCCGGATCCCCAGCAGGTCGAGGCTGCGGTGGCCGGGAGCGGCCACTGCACTCTAGTCTGGGCAACAGAGTGAGACTCCAACTCAAAATAAAAAAATAAATAAATAATTTGTTATTTACATGTTGGAAAAATTGTATTTATTTGGGCTAAATGTATACTCCTTGTTTAGATGACGTTAGCATTAAAATCTTAGGCGTTTATTCATTTCAATGTACAATAAGTATTTACTAAAAAGGGAAAGAAAGAATGTACAATAAGTATTTACTAAAGAGGGAAAGAAAGAATGAATAAAACAAAACAAAAAAAAATACATCAAGTTTTAAGTTAAAATTGGATTAAGTTTTATTACTATTAGAAACTGATGAACACAATATTTTCAGGATGATAGATATAGTCATGATCTTGATTATAATGATGGTTTCATGAATATAACATGTGTCAACATGTATCAAATTATGTTTTAAATATGTGTATTTTATTGTATGTCAATTTTACCTCAATAAAGCAGTTAAAATAAGTAATCGACATTATGCATGAATATTGGAACTTAATTTTTTAGTATTCTAATATTCAAAATGAACCTAGTATAGTGAAATTTTGAAAGTAAAATTATGTTAAATCAATATGTTTTGTTCTAAATATAAATAGCATGATTATTTAAAACTATACAGATTAGGTATCTCTAATTCAAAAATCAAAATTGCTCTTAAATACAAAACTTTTTCTCAAAGTAAATTCTCATGGGAGCATTCTGGATCTCAGAATTTCAGATAAGGGATGCTGAACTGATAAGCAATATAATACAAATATTATAAAATCTGAAAAAAATCTAACATTAGAAATACTTCTGGTCTTAAGCTTTTTATATATAGGGTGTTTAATCTGTATTTTGCACTAATACACACCTCTGATAAAACCACAATTCTGTCTAAAATATAAGTTTTTGTTGTTGTTGTTTTCTTTTAGGGGTGACCAAGACCTTGTTTTTTTGTTTTTGTTTTTTATTTTGAGAATAAAACCCCAAAGTTCATCTTTTCCTTTCTCCAATAGGACATTGTGCATTTCCCACACTCCAATCTAGAGGAGCAGAGACAACTGGCTGCATTATGTTCAATACCCATCTTCTCCAAAAGCAGTTACTCATATTCCTTTTAAAGAACTTCTGCTATTTTTGAGCTTATACATTTTTAAGTGACCACTCTCACTTCTCTGACTCTAACTATAACCTGCTTATTACCTCCAATGTTTTATCAAAGACTTTGGCACTTATGTCATTCTAAGTGACTTCTGTATTCAAATGACTGACTTACCTAACAACACTTTCAATACTTTGACATAATCTCCAATGATTTCGTTTCTCTCTAAACTCCAATCTTATGTTCACAACCTAGATATTGTAACCACAAAATTGCTCTGTTTCCAAGAGCTTAATTCTGTAACCATCTTCTGAGCAAAACTTTCTCTACTTGTTTCTCAGTTTTTCCATTCCTAAATTTCAGGGGCCAGATAGTAAATATTTTGGGTTTTGCACCCCATAGAATCTCTGTTAAACTAGTCAACTCCACCCTTGTAGTGTGAAAACAGCCAAAGTCAATATGCAAGCAAATTGGCATGGTTGTGTTAGGAATTTGTAAAACTTTATGGACACTGAAGTTTGAATTTCGTACAATTTTTGCATGTCAGAAAATATTATACATCTGATTTTTTCAACTATTTAGGATGTAAAAAAAAAAATTAGCTGTGGGTTACTAAAAACAGAACCAGATTTAGCCTACAGGCTATAGATTGCAAGCCCTGTTATATCTCATCAGGAATTTACTTCTTCTTTATCTTGTTTAGGGTCCAAGATTTTCCTATTTAAATAATGTTATTGCCAATACCCGAAACTTATTATTTCCTCTCTTTTATTCTTTGACCATCAGGCAAAACACCAGCCTTGGATTAACCAGATTCCCTGCTTTCTGTATGTCTAGACCCACAGTATCAAGACACTTGCTCAAAAAAATCATGGCAGGGAGGATAAAAGTGACGCTAAAGGTATAGACTCTAACTTACTTAGGTCCTCTTCGCTGCCCAGCAAATTGGGACATTTTGCAATTAAACTCATGGGCCTACTCTTCTCAGTACTTTCTTCCAAAACTTTTTGTCTCAAATGTGTACTCTACTCCTCCCCAAGATCTTTCCTCACTTATACAGCAGATAATCTGGAGTTCTACTTCAAAGAAAACCTGTACTTTCTGCACACATTCTTTTCCTGCCCAAATCTGTCAGTTATATCAGATGTGATATTCCTCTCTTCATCTACTATCAGTATTTCTAGCTAGATTGTATTCCTTCCACTTCTTAGGAACTTTGCGTTATCGATTGCTTCTTCTCTTTCAATTGCTTTTCTTAAAGTAAATGCATAACTGTGCTTAAGTCTTCATATTTTAAAAAAGGTTTTTAAAATAGCAACTTCCTTAAAATTTCTATTTGCTTTACTATCTCCTCAACATTCTCTTTCCTGCTACAGCAAAAAAAATTTTTTAAGGTCCCTTTACCCTCCTTTTTGTATACTTTATCTTTCCTTTCAGATTGTACTATCAGGTCACCACACCCATCGCATCACCAGTTAGTTGAGTGATGACCTTGCTTGCATGTCACAAATCACTCCTCATTTTCAGCTCTTATATTTTAAAAAAATGGAAATAAAAAACACCAAAGTAAACTAAGAACCAATAGCCTATAATGTTCAAATCAAGATTTACCATGTTCTACAGCTATTTCCCTCTATCCATTTAAAGATCAACTCTTCTTGAGCATGTATCTTATAAACATTTAATTCTCAATAGTTTTCTTAGCATGTGCATTTTTAAAAATTTTTATCAATATTCCTTTTACAACCAAGCTTAGAAATACCGAACATATGAACCATGGTTTTCTTGGTATATTGATTATCTATCACTGAGGAATAACATTACCACAAACTCAGTGACTTAAAACAACACATTTATTATGTCATAGTTATGTCATAGTTATATCATAGTGGCATGAGTCTGGCATAGCTTAACCTGGTTCTCTGTTTAGGGCCTGGCAAATGGGCAATCATGGTGTGTGTTGGATCTGAGGTCTCAACTCAGCAGGGCAAGGATATGCTTCCCAGCTTACTCAAGTTGATGGTAAAGTTCAGCTTCTTGCAACTGTAGAACTGTGGGCTTCAATTTCTTGCAACCTGTCGATCCAAAGGCTGTCCTCAGTTCTACATGTCTCTCACGGATTTCTTGTCATGTGGGATTCCCCAATATAGCCTCTAGCATCTTCAAAACGAACAAGGGAGAAAGAAACTCCAACAAGATGGGCACTACAATCTGATATCACACAATGAAGTAATCACATAAGCATAAACATGTATGTTCCAGCACCTTTGCCATAGTTCACTGGTTAGAAGTAAGTCATGTGTCCCATCCGCACTCAAGGGAAGAGGATCACACAGGGCATGAATTGTCTGGAACTACTTGGGCTCCTATCCACAATACTTTGTGTGAGGTAGTACATTTTCGGGGACGGGGAGAGAGAGATCTAGGATATAGTACAAGGATAAATACAGTGCATGTCTGCTTCAATTAATAGATGTTGCAAATCCACATAGTGTGATTATTACAGCCAAAATCAGTTTCTGCAGGGCTTTATGTCTTCTATTAAGCAGTATGCTACTTTTCCAGGATTTCACTCTTTTGAGTGTACTAGATTTGGAAATTAGTATAATGCCCTGCTTTGTATTTCTTTAACTTGACATTGGTTTCAGAAAGAATCTTTGCTAACTATGACTTGCAGTCTCTGTTTCATAACACTGGATTATGAGTTAGTGAAGATTTTTAAAAAGTTTTTAACAACTGGAGGCAGAAACGCTGAATTACTGATGGTTCGTTATTGCTGCTTTCACATAAGTAGGAAATTAATGTAGAAGAAAGTTTATTCTTTTGTGCTAAATACCTGAGGTGGAGGAGAAGAGAAAGAGAAGCTTTTCTTAAAATGAAACTAATTAGCGCTCTTTTTAATGTTCTTGATAAGTGAATGAGAGGCCCTTCTAATGTGATTTGAGCAATGTACAAGTATAGGCAGAAATATTTTCCTGTTTACTTTTTGTTTGTTTGTTTTGGAGGAAAAGTGGTAGATGTCTAATTACTATTTACTTCATTGTATTGCAGTAAAAGTTTTAAAACAATCATTGCATGTTTGCTTTTGATGTATTCCTTTGTGAAATTAGCACTTTGGGGGCCAATGATGAAAAGCAGCATTAACACTCTCTCTCTCTCACACTCTCTCTCTCTCTCTCTCTCTCTCTCTCTCTCTCTCTCTCTCTCTCCCTCTCTCCCCCCATTCCCTCAAGTTGGTAATCAAACTGATGCCTTTTCTAAAACCCACAAATGCTAATTCGGGTCAAATTTCCTGCAAATGTTACAAAACTGGGTTTCTGATATTTGTAAATGATTTTCATTATTAGATAAGAATGTTTCACCATTAGAATCATTAGTGTTATATTGATTTCAAAATAACAAGGTAGGCTGAACTATAATCTGGAATCTTGTATAGCACTGGAAAGACTGGTAGAATCTTTTGAAAGGACTGAGACATGCAGCTAGAAAAGTGTACTTGAAAATATACAATCAAGATCTCTCATGGCATATTAAAAGATAGGTCATACGCAGTGACTTAAGCCTGTAATCACAGCACTATGGGAGGCCGAGACGAGAGGATTGCCTGAGTCTAGGAGTTCGTGACCAGTCTGGGCAACTTGGTGAAACCTCAGCTCTACAATAAATCAAAAGAAAATTATCTGGGTGTGGTGGCATGTGCCTGACAGATTGTCTGAGTCCAGCAGGTCGAGGCTACTGTGGCCATGAGCGTGCCACTGCACTCCAGCCTGGACGACAGAGTGAGACTCTAACTCCAAAAACAAAGATAAAACTTTTATAGAAAAAAAATCTGTCCACCGTAGTAAAACTTGGCTTTCCTCTGCTTACTATGTTTTTTCTTCCTATTTATGAGAAAGAAATTCAAATGCAACAAAATGTCAGCAGCAGTCTCTAGTAAATTTCTGATGCTCATTTTTAACATCAGTGTGGTTATTCCCTGAATCAGAATACCTAAAATTGGTTGAAAACTTGAGTGTGTTGAGGCATAGAAACTGTCATCCTGAAATACAGCATCTTGCCATGAAGCAGGCTCGAGGTCTCTCTGACCTCCTTCCAAGCCCCACCAATCTCTCAATCCTCTGTCTGTTCCAAAGCCACAGGGTGCAACTATTCAAAGAAGTTCCCTTATCTGTCTAGAAACCAGACCTGCCAAGAACACAATTGTCCTTCCTGAAATTTCCTTAACCAGAGGAGATTAAAACTCACATCACAGAGGAAGAGACTAAAATTAAACACCACACCTAGAGCCCAGATAAACTTTATCCCAAAGCATTGTCTGCTCTCCCTTCCATTCAGTTTCCAAAGAAAATTATTAACTATTGTCTGAACATTAGTCCTATTCATTTCCCCCTAAAAATGATTTGCTCTCGCTCAAATTGCCACATTTTCCCCATCTCTCCCCTTCTCCATGTATATATACATGCATCTGTACCTAATGAGGTTATTGGGTAATCATATTCCTTCAATTTCCCCATGCTATGCCTTTTTTTCCTATTAATTTGCCTTTTTTCAGTTCATTTTCAGCAAAACTTCAAAAGGTAAAGGGGGAAGCTTTTCTTCTTTGCCTCTGCAAGTAGATATCAAAGGTATGCTCTTTTAAAAAGAGTTTACATTTATAGGTAATAATTATTTACCTATAAGAAGAAAACACACCCTAAGTCTAGTGAGAAATGTTTAAAGAAAAAATTTTGATGTTCATTTCATGACATGTAAGTAGCAGTCTATTTTCTAGTCACCTATTCTTTAAATAATTTTTGAGGGCAACCCTCTTTCAGGTCTCCTCCCACTGCAGGAGTTTTTCTGTCTTCTTAATAAACTCCCGCTTTTATAAATAAACACATACATACATACATAAATTAATTAAACTGTTTTGAAATGATTTATCACTTGAGAATTATTTACTACTTTAAAGGGCTTCTAATCAGTTATTAGCGATCTTTTTAACAAAAACAGATATACTAAAAAGGCAACTTTAAGATCTAAATAAGCAGCTGGGCTCAGTGGCTCAGCCTGTAATCCCAGCACTTTGGGAGGCCGAGGTGAGTGGATTGCCTGAGCCCGTGGGTTCAAGACCTGCCTGGGCAACTTGACGAGACCTCATCTCTACAACAAATCAAAAAAATTAGCAGGGCGTGGTGGCGCGCGCCTGTAGTTCCAGCTACTTGGAAGGCTGAGGCAGAAGGATCGCCGGAGCCCAACAGGTCAAGGCTGCGGTGGCTGGAAGCAGCCACTGCACTCCAGTCTGGGAGACAGAGTGAGACCCCAACTCAAAAAAAAAAAAAAGAAAATCCAAATAAACTAAAAAATAATGATTTGTCATATTCACTTCAGTTATTTTTATAACATGTTTAGATTGTCTCTCTTTAAAACCAGGACAGTAGTCTACAAAGTTTGCTGTTGTCTTTGTCAACCTAAATAGCAAACAGAGAAGAAGACTCTCAAAAAGAAAATGACATTTATTCCAGAATAAGCTTACAAAGGGGAATATGTATGCCATTTTAATCTCTGTGCTTGTTCAGGGAGGCAAAAGAAAACAAAGTTCTCTAAAGGGAAAATGAAGATTACATAATTGTTTTGAGATCATTGATTTTGACTGCAAGGATCAATAAGTGTGGAGACGGTCCTACTGTGGCTGAGTAGATGTTCTCACAGAAGTATTTTTTGTGTAAAGTTGTGACAGTTTTTGTGCAAGCTTATGTTTTATGCTGTCTTTTGTGGTAATTTTTGTTATTAGGCATTTGTACATCAAAACCCTTCTTTCATGTCGTTCCTCTGCTCCATTTTTCAGTTTTTTTAGTTTTTAGTTTTTTACACAAGTGACTCCATTTTTATTCTGACAATTTTCTCATCTTTTATAGATAGACTTCAACCTAGTGGTGACTAAAGTTACAGCTGACCTAGTCACTTGCATTGTTACAAATAAAATGTCACTCTTTTATAAAACTATTTATGATTGTGTCTTGAACACTATTGTAGAATGTTAGCCCATCTAATCATTGAAGAATCTTTTACTAAGTATGGCAATTCTCACAACATAACTTCTAAGAATAACTTTATATTAAGGAACAAATGATACACACATATGAATACATGCAAGCACATACACTGTCTCTCAACAAATTCAGGGAATTTGAAGAAAATATAGATTAAAATTAAGTTTAATTAAATAAAATAATTACATTTTTAAATTATTTTTGAGGACAGAAGTGTTCAGCTGGGGAAACAAAAAGTGGCTTGGGGCAAGTTTGGGTAAATGGGGAGGGTGAGTACAGGGGTCTTGCTGTCTGGTCAAAAACTGCTGAACACTCAACATAGTATGGGCAAGTGCATAGTCATGGTGAAACAACAAATCACCCGTTTGCCACAGCTCAGGACATTTCTTCCACAAATCATGATGAAAGTTTCTCAGAACTTCCAGATAAAAACTTTGCTTGACTGTTTGATCCAGAGGAATAAATTCTAAGTATACTACACACAAAGGGCTTGCCTTTCAAAAGATAATTCTGGTTTTTGGAGGGGTCTCTCCTCATATGTGTTATGTATTCTTAACATATCTAAATTTTTCTTAACTTTTGATATTTCTAAGCTACTTGCTTTGCAAGTTCTTTTCAAAATGTCATAAATCTTGAAAAATGTAAAAGGTATTGAAAAACAATTACCAGAATGAACCTGAGCAGTTCAAACCCGTGTTCCTCAAGGATCAGCTGTATTATCTTTGTCATCACACCTCTATGAAGATTTTTTTATATTTTCATACAGGAGGGACCACACTATTCACACTTTATTTCTATTTTTATTCATTCAGGTAATATACAACGGACATCTTAGTTCTTCTGAATGAGCTCAATAACTTTTTATAGCATTAAATTACTATGATTGCAGTAGGTTTGAAATTGGTTTCTCTGTTTTGTGCTTAAGGAACATACCAAAAAAAAGAAAAATTAAGACTTTTGAAATATTGTATACTTACTTTTAAAAATACTTTTCTAAATATCCATTAATTTTGGAATGAAAAAAATATATTCAATTATCTCCTTTTTATGTATACAAGTGTCCTCCCTTCCTGGAGGGGATTCTTCAATTGATGCCCTTCTTCATCTTCTGGACTCTATAATTAGGTAGGTCTGCAACCACTTCTTTTTTGAGGCTTAGCATGTTAAACTGAGTAATCATTACTCATTCTCCTAACTTTCAGTTTTCCTTATTGTGTTTCCTACTGGGCTTTTAATATACTGAGGCCTAGTAAAAATGTGATGCATCATTCATTATAATAGGATATTAGGGTGACATTTAAAATTATGTTTGTGAAAGTTCATTTATTAACACATAAAAAGATTATGAAATAATATCAGTTTGGAAAATTAAAATTATATTTATGGTAATGTTTGCATGCATACAAAAAGATCGCGTTGGATACAGACTGACAATTTAACACTGTGTGTATCTGAGAGAAATAATTTGCATGATTTAAAATCTTTTCACTTTTTAATATTTTCTATAAGTATATATTACATTTATGCTTTAAATACATGTATTTTTATGATTTATA
Source organism: Carlito syrichta (assembly GCF_000164805.1). Classification (NCBI taxonomy): domain Eukaryota; kingdom Metazoa; phylum Chordata; class Mammalia; order Primates; family Tarsiidae; genus Carlito; species Carlito syrichta. The sequence goes on from NW_007249783.1 coordinate 84,292, forward strand.
TGCACATACACATATATAACATATATATACATAATAAAAAGCATTTTCTTTTCTTTCCATGACTATCTTATGTTGTCATTTTGTCTTCAATATGATTTCCAGGTGTTTGAAGTTGTATTCTTTCTATTTGCAATTCTACTTTTAGATTCTCAGATACTCTGTTACCTCTGCATAAGAAGTCACCTTATAGAAGATTATTGTGCTGTAGATCAGAGACCATCAAACTACAGTGCACAAGCTAACTATGGCAGCCACAGTGATCTAAAAGGATTTTTATATTTTTTAATTAGTAAAAAAGAATTGAAAGAACAATACTTTGGTGATATGTGGAAATTAAATTTGTGCTCATAAATAAAATATTATTGGAGCACAGTCCCGCCCATTTGGTTTCATGTTATCTATGACAACTTTCGTACTACAACTTCAAGTCTGAGTAGTTGAAACAGAGATTGCATAGCCCATAACACCTATTTATAATACTACTGGGTCCATTTACAAAAAATTTGCTGACCCTTGTTTGTGATCTTTGCTTCTCAAATTGTATTTGCATACAAATCATAAGACAAAATTTATAAAATGCAGATTCTGAATCCAGGGCCTATAACTCTGCATTTCAAATAAGCTTTAGGTGATGTCAATACTGCTGTTCAATGAACAACACTCCAGGTAGTAAAGCTCTGGGTAGCCACTCTGAGGTAACATGGACAATGTAGCACTAGTTATTTAAAAACCCAGAATGTGCGCGTGCGCACTCGCGTGTGTGTGTGTGTGTGTGTGTGTGTGTGTGTGTGTGTGTGTGAGAGAGAGAGAGAGACTGAGAATTTACATCACTCTTTTATTAAAAATTAGTAATAATGGATCTGGGAAGAGGGTAAGCAGAGATAGAAAAAAATGTACAATGAAATAAATGGTTACAGAGTGTTGATCGCCAGTAAATTTTTAGTGAAAAACTTATAAATATGATAGCTTATATAAAATATTCATATACTGACATATATACTGGGGATAATATTTTCTAATATAGTAATTTATGTAATTAAAAATGTTCCCACAAAGATATTAAAATGTTTAGTTCTTATATACTAGCAATACATTTGCATATAAATCTGTAATAATCATTAGGCTTATAATGACCTAACTCTTTCCCATTTTTGACAAAATAATCCGACACTGTTTTACAAAACAAACAAAAGAAAACAAAAAAAAGGTACCTCTGGTAATTGATTGTAAGTGTGGGCTATATGCTATAGCCGCAACTCTAGGCCATTCTTTTTCACCATTGATAGAGGGACAAAGTAGGCTATTATGTTGGAAAAGCTTTCCCAGGGAGGAATTCTGTTTGGATTCTCTCCACTTTCTAAATTGCTTCCTTTTTCCAAAGACTGGTAAGGTAAGGATGAGTTTGTGATTACTTCTCCGTGGGAGGTCTCTTTGTCCTTAGAAGATTTAGCAAAACCAGGCAAAGGTGGTCTGTAGTGGCCAGCTTACAGTAACTCTTCTTTAGGCCTTGGGAGAAGTATTCTTTTACTTGGGTCTGGATTCCTTGCCTCTTGTTAACAGAAGGTTGCTCCAAAAAACAAGATCAGAAAAAGATCACAAAATGAACTCTAGTTTAGATCTTAAGCTCGAGGAACAGTTGAATTCCTGTAGTATCCGGGGATCATAATAACAAATCAGTATAAGAAAATATACACTTTCATTTACACTGTAGTTGCGTCCCTGAAAAAATCTAAATTTTAAAATGTTGCAAAAAATAATTTTTGTTTATATGAAAAACAGAATGAGATTCTAGGTAATCATAAGGAAGTGTTTTAATTATATGAATGTCAAGCAAGTTATCTCAAAGCTAGGAGATAACTTTTTCACTGTGCTAAAGAGTCCTTATATTGCAGGATGGTTTATACCCCTGGCTAACTAACTGCTGACAATGTCTCTCAATCATTGTGATATCAAATGCCTCACAAGCACCCAAGGCCTCTACTGATAAAAACAAACAAACAAAAAAAAACCAGAAAAGAACTCATTAAGAATCTATGCTATAGAGCAAAGAGTTAAAGTTAGTAATAATAATAATACTTAAGTTTACAGGATACCTTACCTTAACTCTTCTGGCTACAATTTTATCTCAGCTACATAAATTATGTATATTTTAAAAATAACTTCAAAAGCACAAGACTGTACATTCAAGTATTTAAAATTAATATGAGCCAACCTACTTGTTCAATTAATTTCAGAAATTTTTTTAGCTGCTCAATCCTCTTTCCTATCTAATTCTGAGCTTGGTTTACAGTTAACTTTCTTTATTTTCATTCAACATCTACAGAAAACATCTCTGTACCTAGCACAGTGATTAGTACTTTCTTAATCTGACTTAGTCTTTAAATCAGAAAAAATTATTTGATTAAGTTACGAGTGAAGTAAAATTGGGCCTCTTTTTACTTAATAAAATATGTTCTAGTTCTATTAAGTCTATCAACATTACTTTCAATTTATTTCCATTAATTCTATAAATATAATAAATTTTATATATTCAAAACTCGTATACACAAGAAAACCATTCAGCTACTATTGATGTCTGGTCTTATTCCTTTACATTTTAAGTAGATTTCTCTTTGAAGATCTGGCTTAAATTTCCACTGAACAAAAGACACCTGAATGGGTAGCATAAGAAACTGATTATACTGCTTTTCTTTATAGAATATTATATTTTCTGGGAAATGAGCCAGAGTCTGATCTAACTCATCTCTAGCACTTGGAATATCCTACCATGTATTGCCTTGCAAAAACTTCCACAAACAGTAATAAAATATATTCTTCATAAATACTTTTTTTTCCATTTAAATATATTTGCAGACACTAACAAACCTATAGAACTACTTCTTAGAGTTAAAAGAGTTCTAATTTCTAAATTGTGACCAACGTCTTTCTTTTTTGCCCCAAAGTTACCATTCTTATTGTGCTTAGTTTTTTCCCTCTTTTCCACATTAGAATGTGCTGTTAAATCAAGAGTACTGGTGCAAAGGTGGTTTCTAAATGGAGAGTTAGAGTAAACTGTTTCCACTTTTTGTAATTTAGGACTAGGCTCCCAGGTTGATTCATGAGTCTAAAAACAGCAGAATTTATTTTTTGCTTTTCTAAGGTAGAAGTCACTTCAACAATTTTAAAAACACTTTAAATGACTGCTTTGACAACCTGGAGTCCTGGAGTCCAATGCAGTTCTTACAGCTCTGGAAATGGAAACAGCTGGACACAAGTTAAGTGGTGGTGATTCAGCCTGAGTCACAGGCCCACACCCAAATGGAAACTGTAAACCCTGAAGGCCTTAGGGGATCCCTAGAGCCAGGAATCCCCTCTGCGACCTACCACAGTCTCTGGACAGGCCCAGGTTTCAGAGGTTATTTTTAGCTTCTCTTTATTTTTCCTATGGTTTCCTATCCTCTTCATCATAATTTATAGTATTCTTTATTTACATTTCCAATAAGTACTGGTGAGTATGAGTAATTGCAGAATAAATTAAGATATGCCCAGTACACACTTGACAGACACAACCTCAGACCTTCCTTTAGTCTCGAGGTCTGGAGAAGTGCAGATATTTCTGGAGTCCTCAGAGTACTTAATATTAGGGTACTATCTTCATGTCTAACAGGCAGGCAGGCCGACGTAATGAGATACAGCATACAGGATATACAGCACATTTCCTTGCCCACTCCAGTACACATAATAACAACAATGGTTACCAGTATTTAGTGTTTACTTTGGCCAGGAACTCTATAAAACACCTTTCAGGTTTGTTCTTCACTGATATGTCACAACTACTCTGTGAGGTGTACATTGTTATTATCTCCATGGTCACATAGCTTGTAGTCAGCGTAGCCAAATAAGAACACAAAGATCTTTGATTCCAGAGCCCAAGTTCCTACCAATTATGACAGTTAAAAACCAATTGCATCTTCTTTCTTGAATAATTTAAATCTTAAGAAATTAAGCAAAAACTGTATTCTAGCTACTGAAGATTCAACAATAAATAAAACTGACAAATGACCTAATGGGCCTATATCTCATGAAGAGAGACAGGCAATTAAATAAGATAAACCTGTAAAATAGATTGTCTTGTGAATATGAAATAAAGGAAAAAAAAAATCAGGAAAAAAATGTGTCTAGATGGTGATAAAATGTGAATCCTATGAAAGTTAGTAGTGATCTTCCTGCTCAGGTGATAATTAAACCAAGGCCTGAAGGAGGTGAAGAAACAAGTCCTTCATCATCCTCAGTCAACCTAGTCTCCAGAGGCATTAGCATTCCTGGCCTAAGGGATGAGTTTAAAGGCTCTGAGTCACCTGGGAGCATTGCTAGAATGATCCAACAATAGCAAGAAGACAGGTGAATGGTAGTGGAGTGAAAAATAAGGGGGACTAGGAAAAGCTGAGACCTGAGAAAGAATGAATCAGTAGAGGCATACACTCAGATGAGAATGTGTTTTAAGCAGAGGAGAGACATCATCTGATTTATGTTTTTAAAGGGATTATTCTGGCTTTTGTACTGAGAATAAATTGAGAATCTAGAGAGTGAGGAATGATCAACCTGGTATACCTATCTGAAAATTGTTACTGTACTTCAGGGAAAAAATGATGTTTGCTTAGACTAGAAAGAGAATATTGAAAGTAAGGAAAATAATTTGGACTCTGGACATACTTTGTAGGTGTAACTGATAGAATTTGCTAATCAACTGGGCTATAAACTGGGTCAGGCTTAAGCATCTGAAAAAACAGATTATTAGTCAAGATGAAAAAGTCATAGGCGTAGCAGATTTAGGTGCTTGGGAAGCAAATGTGATGAAGAAAAGGACAAAAGAGTTAGAGTATGTAGTACACTAATCATGATGATTACCACAGAATGAAAATGGGCTTCAGAGGTGGGCTGGGAACGGAGTGTAGGTCGCCGGTCAAGGATTTTGGTTCTTGGTGTAGCTGTAGGGTTGTTGGAGCCAGTTCTAGAGGGGTGATTAGTTTAATCAACATCAACTCTGGATCCCTAAAGTCAAAAAACTTATTAGAACATGTCCTAACAAAGTTCCTAAGGGAGGCTAGTTGCTGGGACTCGCATACAGTCTATTTCAATATTCGCTTTAGATAAGCTTTTTTCTTTAAATTGTTAATTTAAAGACTGAATAATTTTATAATTACCTGAAACTTTAAGTCTTCAACACTTAATACTTAAGTACTTAGAATAAGATTTGGTTATTTGGGATATATTTGAGAATTCCTAGACTGAAATAGATAGTTTCATGTTAGCAGTCAAAGCACATCTTCCGGGCCATGAGTCACTGAATTATAAAAGGATTTAAAAATAAAATAAAATGTATTAATATGAGTTTAAAGGTTAAATGTTTAATTGTCATTATTTTTAAAATGGAGCACACATTCAAAATTTAAAATCTTAATATTAATCTAATGATTGGTGATCTTTTATGAGGCCATGTTACAAACACAACTTAATTCTTAAAAGTAGATTATGATTAAATTACATTTCTTCAAAGCATATTTTTAAAATAAAGGAATGTAAAGAATGTATATTCAGGCATACAAATAATTACTTTCTTCCTAAATATGTTATAATTAAATGAGGCCCCGCAAATTTACATAAAATGTTACATGATAAATCCACATGCATTGAGATTTGCCATGATTCTTGTAGAGTCTCAAAAATACTTGGAAGTGCCATTCCCTAGAGAGGACTCTTTTCTATATGCATCTGTATGCTCCATTATCAAGCTTTTGGGACAATACAAGTAGGTTTCTATCACAGAAAGCATGCATAATCCTCCTCTAAATATTTATTTTAAAATGCTAGTAACTCATAAAACAGAATTTATATGGCCAGTATTTATTTTTATGGCAATCACTACTATTTATTATTGATGCTTATATTTAATTCTTTTATTATTCTCCTGTTTTAAAAATGATTTTGTTTCTCACCACCCTATCAACTTACTGATGAGTGAGCCATGTTTGAACAGTTTTGGTCATCTATCCTAATAGTCTCTATGACTATTTCTCTACAAAAGTAGTAGTTACCCATATAATTTAGTTGCAGTATTTATGATTTTTCAGGATAATGTTGAATAATTTTACTTTTTTCTAGTTATTATAGAGAATAAATTTTTGTATTATTAGAGCCAATCTCAAATGAAGGGCTGTTGGATTCTCATCTCCATGTATGTTTAAGTTTGGATGCCAAATAGTTTACCTTTCCAAAATATGACCTGCCCAATGCATTGTAATATATACCATTAAATTCATTTCCATTGTGTCCAAAGGCCCCATATACAAAACCTATGTATGACTTTTAAAGTTTAAGATACCTCAAAAGTCAATTTTACATTGTCATTATCTAATCATAAAGCCAAAAATTTCATAGGAAGATTGTTGATCAGGTATGCTTTGCTGGAGAATACAGGAAGGAAAAGGTTTCCAGACAAAGAGATGACCCAATAGACACAGATCCAAGTGAGGTGACAAAGGAACAATATGCTTTCACTATGCAAAAATCAGTTGAGTTACTCATCTGAGATAAATAAAAAAAGACAACTTTTTACTTTGACAATTCGCCTCATCAACACAAGTAGCAACACTTTTGATTAAAATATAGCAGATGTCTTTTTATTAAATGATTAAGATCTGTTTCTGTTTTAATTGTTTGAGAAAAACAGACAAATTATATAATATCTATAACAATAAAGATATAAGAAGAGGTTCGGTTATTTGTATTTCTGTGACAATATGAATGATTTTTTAAATAAAATATATTTTATATATTCCTAATGTGGGAAGCAACATACATGCTTAATTTTATGAATAGGAATGCAGTATAAAGCCAAGAAAGATTGGTATTATGTATAAAAAGGTTATTTCAGCATTATTATTATTATATCTACAAAAACCAAATTGACTTAATTAAGTACACCAAAAATTCTTGTGCCTAAATAGGATAGTAACATTTAATATTGTTTATCTGTATAATGTTATTAAATTTCAAAATTATTATTGTCACTCTTTAGAAAGCATCCTGATTTAGTAAAAAAAAAAGTTTATATCTACTTTTAGAATAGGTCTATTATATCTCTGTTGGGGCTAATTCTTTAAGATATTATTTTATTTATTATGGGTACTCTTGAATACTTCTATATGGATATTCACTATGTATATAAAGTCAATAATAATGATAATAATGGTGAACCAAGAACTTCTCTATGTATTAATGACATATTATACAAATATGAAGTTGATAATATTATTATACCCACCTTATAGATGAAGAATCCAAGACAGATGGCAAAGAACTTGCCAAAGATTGCATAATGAGATAAAGTCTGAGCTGGTGATATAAATATACTGAGAAAGAGCCAACATGGTCATATGTCTCAGATAGTCCATTTTTATAAATACTAAACATTGTTTAGTGGCTCTTCCTAAACTGCAAACTGCAGTGGAGTGGAATAATGAATACAGAGATGTGCGATAGTAAAGGCCAGATTTGGGCGCATTAAGGCACAAATTGGAAGTCATAAAATGAAGATACCTACTTTATCTAAAATAACATGTGCTATTAAATGCTATTAATTGCCAAGGATATCAATCCCTGCTAAGAAAGGAAGTGTGTGCATTGGGGCTTATAGGTCGGGGGTAGATAGAGAATGCTTGCAGGAGGAAATAACTTCTGTATTGAACTTGAAAGACAAATGGGAATTTTTCAAAAGATGAAAGGAGTTCAAAGCAAAAATATCTGGGCTGAGGGAATGGGATGAAAAACAAAGGCAGGCAGGAGTTTAGAGTGGAAGGGGAAGAGGGCAAAAATGAAGCTAGGAAAGGGTAAGATAATGGAAGCCTTGGATGGTCTGCAAAAAGCTTTAACTTTATCCTCTATGTAGTAGGAAGACTTTTGATTGTTACCCAGTGTAATGCCTATGTAATATAGCTGAATTTCTACCCTAACCTAACCCTGCTTATCTTTAAGAAACAGAAGTCCTGAGCACAGACGAACCCTTCTTGACCAAACCAGTTAAACTGGTGAAATTCAAGAAGGAAGTCCATTGGACCTCTGAAGAACCTCTAACTTTGGTATAATATCCCTTGCACAAATGCAGCAGCCATGGCAGAAAACGTGGGACCCAAAAAGGTGAGAAAAAGTGCGTGATCCAAATTCTAGGAAATCTCTGTCCCTTTCCAGAAAAGATATAAATATTCCTCCTCTTGCTTTTAATGTCCAACCCTCTCACCTTCCACCAGGTGAGAAGTTGATTTGTGAACTATGCTTCTGCTTCTCCATTTTATGGCCATAAAATTAAAGCCTGCCCTGTTTGACCCCACTTTTAATTTTGTGTATTGGCTTTGGAACAGAGCCAGGAAAGAACTCCATTTTGGGGGAAAAATCAACTTTGTCAATGATGTATTGATTTGAAGCAGAGGCTAAATATTTTTTGTGTTTGTGTTTTATATAAGTTACTTTGGTAGTTTTGAAAAGGATGAATTGAGAATGAAAAACTTGGTAATAGACTTCTGCTGCAAAGATCCAAACAAAAGAATATATAATTTTAGGGGGAGTGGCAATAGTAATTGGGAAAAGAGAACATATATACAAACATGCAAAAGGTAAAATCAATATGTCTTAGTCATTATTTAGTGGTAAAATGTGAGTAAAAAAGGAAGTGTCATCTCTTGATTTTCTTGTCCGGATAGTGGAGTTCTTTTTGGCATCAAAAATAAGAGAAAACACAACAGGAAGTGCAGGATCATGCATTACATTCTAGAAAGCTTTCTAATAGCAATATGGACATACAGTGGTGATGTAAAGCAAAACCTGGTACATACCTGGAAGTGTTGATTGTCAGTAACCAGGTTATGGAACCTACTTAAAATCTGCAATCGGAGCTGTGAAGGTAGATAAGAATGCTCATCAAGAAAAATTTTAAAAAGCAAAAATAGAAATTGGTTGAGAAAACAATTTGGGAGAACAACAACAGCTAGGTTTCACACAGAGGAAGAGGAGTCCAGAAGGAATAAACTACAAACCAAGGGTAGAACATAAAAGATACAAGGCAGGAGAAAGAATCTCAAGAAGGAAATAAGAATAAACTTTCAATATAGACCTATAACACAAGAATCTTTGGCTTTGGTGTGGGAGTGGTGAAAGCCACCAGTTTGCTTAATGGTGCAGTCACTCTCAGTGGACATGCAAGCTAGATTATAGTGACTGAAGAGCAAATAAAAGGCTTAGGATCTCATGAATCTCATATTTTTCCAGTGATTCTCACCTTGACCGTACTCTGTAGGTGGCTGTCTGGTCTCTGTGACTATGATGAGAGAGAGGTTCATACTTCCTATCACCATTCTTGGCAGTTTTATAAAAAAAAAAAAAACCCACCAAAAGACAAAAAAAACAAAAGTTTCCAAATTGAAGATGCAAAATATGTTGTAAACGTAATGTGGTGATTTCTCATCAGTTGGTACTAATTTATGACTTTTTAGAAATTCTAATTCAGTTTTAATGGAACATTAAATAAAGAAACATCTGGTAATTTCTCACACTAGGAGAGAAAAAATGTTTGTACAAAATTGTTGGGTTGTTAATACACAGTCTATAAAGATATTCCAAAACACCTTCTACTATTTATGTATAAAAGGTATGTTTGTAATTTTGCTTTCGCCCCCCCTTAAAATTACTTAAAAGAGGTGATTGTGGCAGGTTCTACAATTTTTATTTTCCCGAAAAGGGCCAAAGCTATGTAATTGCAATTATGTCACTCAGTAACTTTACAATTATATTTTGCAATCTGAGGATGTGATTATTTGCACACAGATATCTAAAGGATAGAAACCAGCATTTTCAAAGATTATTTGTTTAACGATTACCATGAGAAAAACTTAGCTAAAAATTCAGCCTTCTTAGGTCCTAAACTAGCAGTAGAAACTGAGAGAAAGCCTAGGGTATTTATGCCTTAGGAGTTGTTACTTAGCAAGAAGTCTACATCACAGACATCAATTCTTTTTTTTTTTTTTTTATTGAGTTGGAGTCTCACTCTGTCGCCCAGACTGGACTGCAGTGGCACGCTCTCGGCCACCGCAGCCCGGACCTGCTGGGCACCGGCGATCCTTGCCCATCAGCCTTCCAAGTAGCCAGAACTACAGGCGTGTGCTACCACGCCCGCCCAGCTAATTTTGGATTTATTGTAGAGACGAGGTCTCTCCAAGTTGCCCGGGTGGATCTCGAAACCGCGGGCTCAGGCAATCCACTTGCCTCGGCCTCCCAAAGTGCTGGGATTACAGGCTGAGCCACCAAGCTCAGCTGATTTCTGAAGATTTAAAGACAACAAATATTATCACTACTTCATACTCTTAGAAACATTTTGTACAGTGAAGTACCTACTAACACTACATATCTTTATATATGCAAATCCTATTCTGTCAATGTAAAATTATTTAAGACTGCAATAATATGAGTCATTGAACTTAGGAATCACATTTCTTCAAGAAGTGTTATATTTTTCCATAGCAATTAGAATGTTATAATGTGTTCATTTGTGAATTTTAAATAGATTTGGTGGGAATAATTGCCTATTTGTATGTTTTCTGAAGAAAAAATTAAATGGATCTTAATTGCCAAACCACTCAAAATTTGATCTGGTTTTCATCACAGTCTAAGTTAGTTTAAGAGTTACAGGAAATCATACTTTTCTTCCACAATTCTAACCCCATTTCCTCAATTTCACATTTCACAGAAAGTGTGACACAACTGAAATAATAAGAAATGTGGTGGGGAGAACTTGTTTGTTTAGGTAACTGTGAGAAACCTAACAAAAATGCCCTGGGCTTCCACCTGAAGGAGAAAGGAACAGGTGCCCAAGTGTGAGCCTGGGGCAGAATCCTAAGAGAGAGTTTCAGGACTGAGAAGGTCCAGGGCTATGGGAACCTAAGGTCTAGGGCAGTGAGAATCACCTTGGTGTTATCAGCAGCTGTGAGCTGTATTGAAAGCTTGGCAAACTTCCTCCCTTCAAGGGAGGAATTGACGGAATGTGGATTCTCCACTTTACCTAGGACTTTGAAACAGCAGGGAGTCCTTTACCATCTCTAAGGCCATAGCCAGCTGAAGGCATTTAAGACCTACAGGAAGAGGGGCCAAGATTTTCCCCTTAATCAAAGTGAGACCGCTGCACTATTAGAACATTAGTGAGTACATTATTTTGGCATTATTTCAATATATATTTTAAAAATGAAACCAAACAAACAACAAATTGAAGAATAGGAGAGGAGGTAAAGAGTGCTTTATCTAAAAGTCTATAATTTGGCATGGGCCAGATTGTTTACTCAGGTTATGATGTTGTACAAAGTTGTGGAGTAATTTTTATGGTCATAAATAATTTAAGCATGTGTAACATCTACTAAATTATCTAGAATAAAGAAAGCAATCTTAAAAATTTTTATACAGTCAGAAAGTTGGTATGTATTAGATAATTATAATGAGGCATAACCTTGGGAGATAATTTTACCACTCTGAGTTTCAGTTTCTTTTTCTGAAAATTAAAAAGGTTGAACTAGATGTTCAAAATCCTATTATTTCAAGCTCTTGATTTTTAAATAAGTATAGATCTGTTTTAAATATTATAGGCATTTCATGAATCATGAATTATTTTATTATTTTAGTTTTTTCTTTTTCAAAATACAAAGTAAATTATCGATTCAAAAACAGAGAACTACTTTAAAAATTCAAAAAACTTACAAAACCATTAACCTGAGAAATCTACAATGAACATTTTTTTGTATCTGTAAGTAGAAACTTCTTATAATACATACACATATTAAATTGGAATTTTACCATTCATGCTATTTCATTATCTACTTTTTGCCTTAAAATGTAATGCTGATGAACATTATCAATAGATAATGGCTAACAACGCAATCTATTGATGAACATTTAAGTTGCTTCTTTCATTCTATTGTTTATAATGCTTCACTAAGCGCACATACATATTTATGAACTTCTCTAAGTGTTTCTATAAGATAAATCCCTGTGCTCTAGGCCCACATGAATTTTGTTTTCTCTTCTAACATACTATGGATGTGTATTCCCAGAGAATTTTAATAGTATAAGGCTATAGAGTCAATATAATTATTTAAAATTTTTTTTGATTGATACCAACCTAGAAAAGTCTGGTTGCCTATAAATTAATAAACACTCTTAGAACACTCTTTTATAACCCTTCTCTGTACCTCAAATGTATTTTCATTAATTTGCAAGAAGAAAAAAGGAAACCAGAGTTCAGCACTTTAGGTTCTGTTGTGCCTGTGTAAAGATGAGTTATTGCTGAGGGCATTATGCTAAGTGAAACAATCTAGTCACAGAAAGACAAATGATCCCAATTATATGAGGTATCTAAAACAGTCAAATTCATAGAAACAAACAGTGGAAAGTTGTCTACCAGGAGTTAAGCGGTGGGAAAATGGAGTTAAAACAGGCATAATTTTTATTTTTTTTCTTTGAGTTGGGGTCTCACTCCTTCGCCCAGGCTGGAGTGCAGTGGCACACACGCTCACAGCCACCCCGGCATTGACCTGCTGGGCTCCGACGATGCTTCTGCCTCAGCCTTCCAAGTAGCTGGAACTACAGATGCGCCCTACCACGCCCAACCATTTTTTATTTCATTGTAGAGACAAGGTCTCACCAAGTTGCCCAGGCTGGTCTCAAACTCGCGGGCTCAGGCAATCCACTGGACTTGGCCTTCCAAAGTGCTGGGATTACAGGCTGAGCCACCGAGTCCGGACAGCATAAAATTTTAGTCAAGCAAGAAGAATAAGCTCTAGAGAACTTGTGTACCACATTTTACTCGTAGCCAACAATAATGCATAATACTGTGGGGTAGAAGGTTCCAGTATATTTCTTCACTTATCGTAAGGGTCATGGTTGACACTCAAAACAAAGACAGTTTAACGAGAGACAAGCATAACAAATGTATTTAATCAAAGTTTAACATTACATGGGAATCTTTAGAAATGAAGACCCAAAGCCCTGAGGAAAACTGTCCAATTTCATGCTTAGGCTGGATAAAGAATGGACAGCCATGTATAAACATGAATGGACAAAGGGACATGATCCAGTGGCAATAGACTGAGGGGGTACACACAGCAAGGCTTGTCTGTTCAGATTCTTCTTGGACTATCATTGTAGCATTCCTTTCTTCTGGGTATTGACCAAGACCCCTCGGGAATGAGAGTCTTTAAGGGAGATAGGAGAGAGGAAAGAGTAATCTTTCTAGGTTTTATGGCTTGCTTTCAGGAGGAGAAGTTCTAGTTCTATGAGCTGCCTTGGGGAAGAGGAATCTTGATTTTTATGACTCACTTCTGGGAAATAGAAGAGTGGGAAACAGAAGGGCAGAAGAGGATCAGGAGGAAATTGCTTCTGAGGCCTTCCAGCGTCCTTCAGGTCAAAGTATTCAGCATACCAAGTCACCATACTTTGGGGTATCACGTTCTAAACCCTGACGTTGCACTTAAAAAATTCATTAGGATAGTATATTTTATGTTGTGATCATACCATATAATTTTTTTAATGAGAAAATTGAGCAATAGGACTGTTAAACAAACTGCCCCAAATTTAAAAACTAGTAAATTAAGGGATGCAATTAGATCTGAGGCTCTTCATTCATTTCCCCATTATTTCACTTAACTCATCATGTTTTATTTATAAACCATAACTTCATCTCAACACAAGGATTACCGAAAACACACCGCTTACACTATTTGAGTGAAGATAGTTACAACCTTGAACTTCTTATGTCTGGTAATGTTTGTTTAGTATCATGTATTCTCATCTTAAAGACGTGGTATGGGGGTGAATTCTATTTCTTACCCTTTTTTATTAAACCTAGGATGAGTCTGTTGCTCTAATTTATTAATATTCCCTTACTACAGTTCCATGGATTCTCAACTAATCTAATATCAACTCTTATTTATTCACTTACGTAGAGTTTTTTGGGGTCATTGTTTAACAGATGAGCCCTTTTCACTAAGAACCCAAAGCATATCTCTTATTAAGCACACTGATCAATAGAATTTTTTTTTCTTAAAATTAATGGGAGATTTGAGGAACTACTACACAAGATCGTACTTTTATAAAAGATGAGTATGTATTAAATATCCTCTATCATGTAAATCTTAACAGTATTTTATAGAGTGTGTACATCCTCTCTGAATCATGTGGATTATTTCTCCTTTAAGTAGTTGAAAGAAATAGATCACAGAAGTATTTTGTGACTTCCCCAAGGTTATTTAGCAAACCAGCTACAGGACTGCAGTTTAGTTCAAACCAGCTAAAATTCAAATAAGAGAGTACTTAAAAAAAATAAAGCTGTATGAACTTTAAAATAATCAGCAGAGTCAACTGAAACTATTTCATGAAGGCTAGACAAAGAGGTGGTTTTATGTTTACCAAAGGCAGGTATTCCCAAAGTATGTAGCTGATCTGGAAAGATACTGAGTTTTCCAATCATAAAACATTCTCAGATAAATAAGATTCACACTAGGGATTAAATCTATTTAGTTCTGCTCAAGGTTATGGAGCAAGTATAATAGAGAAAGGCTTTTAGAAATCTACTTGAGTAAGCCATTTTGATCTTTTTATCTTAATTGCTTTTTATCTCCTGATAGTTTGCTTCTCAGCTTTGGTATGGAGTTAATTTTTTTTTTTTGTCTGCCTTTGTGCTTGTCTGCTTGTTGTAATGGTAATTCTGTGTCTGTAATATTCATTCCAAGTATATTGTGCATACTCTTTGTTTAAATGGTTAGCTTCAGAAATATTTAAGAAGTTTTCCCTACCTAAAATAAACATTTTGAAGAACCATTTAGGAGTAAGAGTAGTATGTTTTGTGTTAAGCATAACTGTGGCTCAAAGGGTAAAATCTTTGCTACATTGTAAAAATACTTTTAATCGCTCTTCATTAAAGCAAATAATTTGCTTGCCTGAAAGTCTAAAATACCCATATCATACAAATAGAAATCAAAGGGCTGAGATATGTGTGGCATTTGTTGTTTGAATTCCTATACTTTTCTGTGCTGAAGTGTTATTGACAGGCAAATTGTTAAGTGCAGTGAAATGCAAAGCTTAAAATAAAATCAGGTCATAAGCTGAAATATTCACAATTTTCTATAATATTAATAAATTCTTACAGAAAGTTTTATGACATTTATTTAGTGTAGAGAGAAATCAGTCGTACTCTGAATACCTGACACATAAATGATTCTTCCATAAAAATCTAATCCTTTAATGTGACTCCTAAATATCTGAAAAGTTATTGAGTGGGAAAAAAAAAGAAACAAGCTGGGCTCGGTAGCTCAGCCTGTAATCCCAGTGCTTTGGCAGGCTGAGGTGAGTGGATAGCCTAAGCCCGCGGGTTCGAGACCCACCTGAGCAACTTGGCGAGGCCTCATCTCTACAATAAATAAAAAATTAGCCGAGCATGGTAATGCATACCTGTAGTTCCAGCTACTTGGAAGCCTGAGGTGGAAGGATCGCCAGAGCCCAGCAGGTCGAGGCTGAGGTGGCCGGGAGCGGCCACTGCACTCCAGTCTGGGTGACAGAGTGAGACTCCAACTCAAAAAAAAAAAAAAAAAAAAAAAAAGGAAAAAGAAAAGAAAAAAAACAAACAGAAATATGCAATAACATTAAAATAAGTAAAATCAAGAACAAAATAAATATAAATATTGTTTTTTAGAAAGATCTATAGTTGTGGTTCTTTTTGGTATGAATAGTTGATATAAAAATTTTAAATTAGCACTAATTCATTTTGGCATAATCTGTCTGAAAATTCAAACTTTCTAGATTCTTTTTCCATGGCAGTGTTCAATGTGAAATTTTGGAAACATAAAGCATAACTTATTAATAGGAAGTGTTCTAAAATGGGTTTTTCTCAATAAAACTTGTAGTTTGATAGCTCTTGAGATATCTATATCTATCTATCTATATATATATACACATATATAACAATATATACTTGCTTGTTGTTTTCTTTTCTTTTGAGTCAGAATATCACTTTGTCTCCCAGGCTGGAGCGCGTTGGCCAATGACGGCCACCGCAGCCTCCGCAGCCTCCGCAGCCTCCGCAGCCTCGACCTACTAGGCTCAGGCGATCCTTCCGCGCGCCCTTCCAAGTTGCTGGAACGAGAGTCGCCACACCTGACTAATTTTTTAATTTATTGTAGAGACAAGGTCTTGCCAAGTTTACAAGGTTGGTCTCCAACCCAAGGGTTCAGGCAATTCTCTCACCTCCACCTTCCAGAGTGCTGGGATTACAGGCGTGAGTCATCGCTCCTGCCGCTTGTTTTGTATGCTTTCTGATTTGGCTTTGATATTTCTCTTAGGAAAGTGGCTGCAAACTCTAGTCCTGTCCAGATGATGCTTCAGGGGATCTTGTCGTGGATGTTAAGCATATGCCTTTCACGAGATGCTTCTTTATCCTGGTGGATAGCTTGATGTTTAAATAACTGACCTGTAACCAGGTATCCCTTTCACAGGAAACTTGTTTATATTAGCAGATGTCCTTGTGGCTCTTATCTGACCTGTGTTGGGTTTATTTCTATCAAGATTACCACTCTCGGAGAACTCTGGCAGATTATGTACAAATCCCAGAATGAAGGGGGCAGCATGCTTCATGGGACCCAAGGGAAAGAAGGGAGCGCTCCCGCACACACATTCTCAACCAGCAGGAAACGAGAAAGAGGGACCAGTGGACCAAAGCCTTTATTGAGGTGGAAGGAATTACCCAAGCAGGTTTCCCTTGGGAAGTATTAATTGATGGGTTGAGAGCAAGCAGGCTTGGATTCCACGGAGTCATGAGACAGAGAGGTAATCAATGCAGCATATCTGCACCTCCATGCAGGGGGTCAGTGGTGAAAGTCAAGTAGATTGTGTCCAGCTTCCCTTAGGGAAGTGGTCACCAGGGAACCATTGTATAAGGCAGATGCCTGGATTGACCACACTGAGAAACTGTGGAAATGGAAACTGAGCGCTGCTCTGGCATGAGAAGGTTACACTTATATTCAAAATGGATGTATAGGCAACATAAAATTATAGGAATTCCCTACATTGTGTGTGTGTGTGTGTGTGTGTGTGTACCTGTGTTAGAGAGAATTCAGATGTGCATTCGGTTTATACATAAACATTCAGAGCCCACGGTTAGATTTGGTGACCTCGGGATCCATTTTAATCTAAAAAAGGGCTGCCTTAAAAAATGTCTACAGCGGAGTAGAAATGGTATTGTAATAAAAAATATAATCATAAATAGGTAATTTGGATCATAACACATTGAATTAAAAATTAGTGTTAAACTTTATAAAAGCCAAATAAAAGTGGATTTTGTTTTATATTACTTACCAAAACAACACTAAACACATTCTTTTCCAAAGGAAATTGAAACAAACATGTAATCACTATGAAAATTTAAAAGTGGATAGTATAAAAAAGAATAACTTCATTATTTTACAAAAATGTCTAAACTCATTGGCTAGCAGCTAAACTTACATATGGCAAAAAAAAAAAAAAAAAATCACATAGCAGTCATTAACAACACAATTTCTTGCCATAGTATAAAATTACCAATTTGCACGTGGCTGTAAAATTTCACACCATCACATATTCCATAGATTTATATTTTTTCAAATGAATATAATAAACTAGATATTTATTGTCACATATCTGAACCCATTAAGTTAGAAATGTAAAATAAATTTTTATGGTCAAGAATTTTCACCCAGCAAATAAATGTGAATAAAAATTATTTTTTAATTATCTTAAAGTCAGTCTCAAAGTATTATAAACTGTACATTAGAGCTAATTTTTTTCTAAAAGATTATATCATGAAAATTTATATTATCCTTAATATTAGTCAATTTAATTCCATTATGTGCTTAAAAACATATTCATTAAATACTTGAGGCATCTATTATTTAAAATTATCTGTAGGAATGCATGTTACCAAGAGCCAGAAGATACAGGATTTGGTCTCAATCCTGTTACCAAATTATTGTGCTGCCTTCTAAACAATTATCTATTATTTCTCTGTTTCATTCCCCTCATTTGTGAAAAAGATTGTTTGGCGTAAAGACTCTCTAAAGTTCCTGCCATTCCTAAAGCTCTCAATCTACAAATGAGACAGATTCTGCTCTCAATAAGTTACAAATGAGACAGATTCTGCTCTCAATAAGTTCATCGTGTTATAAGAGAGAGAGCAATATCACAGAATTTACAAGTGTTGCGATAAACCAAAAAAGTTCAGGGAATGATGGCAGGAATTTCTTCTGGTTAGTAGATAAGTCTCTTGAAGGAGCTAGCATTTGAAATTGAATATGAAAATTAGTAGAACATAATTGTTCAGATGAAATGAGGGAATAAATTATTGTAGATGAAACAAAAGCAATTGAGATGTAGAATTTGGAAAGCATTGGAACTTATAGTACTTTCTGGTTCATGACCCAATTACTGTTTCAGTAATTTTTCACATTGATCTTATGCCAAAAGAAATACTTGACTGATTCATTTATTAAGTAAAATCCAAACAAATTATAGTAGTAATTCATATAGTATGCAATAAATGTCATTGTATTTTCCTCAAATATTTAAAAGGTCCAGCAGTACAGCTGAAAATTTATGGCAGTGCTCTATGGCACTTTGGTTCATAGTTTGGGAACCATGCTTGTAGTGTTTCTGATTATACTATATTAAGACTATAGCAAATGGATTTTTTTTTTACAGTGTCAGCTACATGTAAGATTATGAAATCCAAAAGAAAGCAAGGCTTACATGATCTAGTTTATCTATGGTCGAGCATGTAAAAAGAATCCAGAAATTAGAGAGGATACAAAAAATTTTAAAATATCGAATTCTATCATCTGGAGAAAGATTAAGAGATTCAGTTCATTACACATTCCAAGGTTTCTCCACCCTTTTTTCCCCCCAATTTTTTATTTTTATTTTTTTTTGAGTTGGAGTCTCACTCTGTCCCCCAGACTGGAGTGCAGTGGCTGCTCCTGGCCACCGCAGTCTCGACCTGCTGGACTCCAGCGATCCTTCTGCCTCAGCCTTCCAAGTAGCCGGAACTACAGGCGCGCACTACCACGCCCGGATAATTTTTGATTTATTGTAGAGATGAGGTCTCGCCAAGTTGTCCAGGCGGGTCTCGAACCCACGGGCTCAGGCAATCCACTCACCTCAGCCTCCCAAGGCGCGGGATTACAGGCTGAGCCACTGAGCCCGGCTTTCAATTTTTAATGCCAAATCATCTTCCACTCTCTCTGACCTCCGGTCTACCTCTACACTTTTTAAATTCTGAATTGCCATAAATCTTGGAATTTGATAGCAAAGCTGTACAAGAGAAAGGGGGCATAGCAGAATTATTATAAACAAAGATGACAATCCTGTTTGTGGAGATGTAGGTAAGATATGGAGACTATGTGTTAATATATCTTGTCAAAGTCACATGTTCCCCCATCCCACTGAATCTCAATTTTTATTTGTGTCATCCAGTGACACTTTCTATTTATGTCTTAATCCCATCCTATGCTTTCATATTTACTGAGATGCCTCCAGAGGTACTTACTTGTTCTCAAAAACTTCCTTCTCAGAATTCTAGGAACAGAGGAATATGGGACTTCCTGAGGGATAAATGAATCAGTGTTAGAGTCGAATACTATTTTTTCTCAATGTCTGTGTTCTTAGCAGGATAGGGAATATAGCATATACTCTGAGATTTCTCCCGCATAAAGGCAAATTACCATCATATATTCCTCGAGGTCACAGGAAAATAAATATTAATCTCACTCAAAGCTTTCAGCTGGTTCAGTATAAATATTGGATTTGGCCTACACTAGCTATTGTTTCTAAAATACAGCAGGTGAGAGCATATTCGCTAGGAGAGCATACTGCTGCCCTGCCCACCACTGTAGAACCAAATGAATGGACACAACCTTCTACTAAACTCTTGCTTTGAGATGGTAGTGGTGGTGGAGGAAGGGCAAATATAATCCTAGTGTCCAGGTGTCCAGGATGTTGCTTGTTAGACTATATTTGAAAAATGTAAGCATATATTATGTTACCAAAGTGGCTGGCCTTAGCGCCAGCATTCAGCCTGGTTTACAGAACAGAGTTGTGGTAGTCATTCTCTCTTCCTTAGTTCTTGTTAGCTTTAACAATTCAGAGTTCACTGGGGTTACATCGAGGACCAAGGCCGACACCAAGTCTCTCTGGTTAACTATTCTTATTAGGCAAGCCATGCAACCCTTTAATTGGAGGTGGGAGGAACTGCTTTAGGGGTTCTTTCAGTCTTATCACAGAGATGTTAATTACTAGGTTATGACTTAAACATATTAACTTCATCTCCCGACCAATTGTTATATAGTTTTAGTAGGGCAATGAGACAGTCTTCCAAAGAAAGGAGCATCCTCTTGGATTCAAAGCAGTGGATTTTCTCTCATGCTGAGAGTCTTTGACTGCTCTCTTACAAAAACTTGCTGTTTCCTCTTCACTCTCAAAAGCAAACTCCTGGCCCACCCTGGTAAAGAATCCTCATTCCTTTTCTGGTGTAATTCTCCAAAATTTGAATTCTAAAAGATTCAAAACCAGCTGACAAAGACAAAACCCTCAAAAGGCACTGGGAGATTGAAAAGGGAGAGGACAAAGAACAAATTCTTCTTAAGGGGGAAGGTAAGGAACGAGATAGAACAGGAAGGCTCTGTAACTTATAAGGGGAAGCAAAGATTGGAGGGGATTCAAGTTGGTGGCCAGAAGGAAGAACTTGAATGCTAAGCCAAAGAAGTTAGATTTCTTCTACAATAATCATAGGCATTGGTTATTATTCTTCTTTCAAGGAATAAAAACAAAACAAAAACAAAAAACAGACAGAGGTGTGTTTCTGGATGAAATGCAAAGAATAGAATAAAACACATGGTAGACTGGAGTTAAAGCCAAGAGCTAAAAAGATGATACATAGCCAGATATAGAGTATTAAAGGCCTGAGCCTGGCTGGTTGCAGTGAGAATTAAAACAAAGGATGAGAATGAAAATAAATGAAAGACTGTACAGAGATAAACTCAAGAGAACATAGTGACTTACAAGGTGAAAACATGTAAGAAAGAGTCAACTTTGGGTTTTAAAGTTTTGGGGGTTTTTTTGAGTTAGAGTCTTCCTCTATTGCCCAGATTGGAGTGCAGTGGCATGCTCACAGCCACCACAGCCTCAACCTGCTGGGCTCAGGCAATCCTTCCACCTCAGCTATCCAAGTTACTGGAACTACAGGCACAGAGCCACCACGCCGAGCTAATTTTTATTTTTATTTTTTGTATTGTAGAGACAAAGTCTCACCAAGTTGTCCAGGCTGGTCTTGAACCCCTGGTCGCTTCTGCCTCCCGAAGTACTGGGATTACAGGCTTGAGCCACTGTGCCTGGCCTGGGTTTTAAAGTTTTAAGTTTAGTGACTAATAATTATAAAGTGCTATTAGGACAATGAGAAGAATTTAGAAGATTAAACCTGTCCCTCCCTTGAGGACATTGCCTCCCTTACAGTGTTCACAAGTTCTCCTCATATTGCTCAGCTTATTGAGTCATATTGTTCCTCATTGCCACCTTGTTACTTTCTTCCTTCCTACAGTCCCCAGCTTTGAATTGTACCATTTCTTCTCCATATTGTAACCCCTGCATCTTAGCCCTTTAATTCTGAAGGTTTTAACTCTTGTTTTATTGAAGCTCTACCTAACATTATTCTTCCTGCTCTAATTCTGGATTATTTAAACAGATTTAATGACAATTACCACCGATACAATGTTTACTACTTCATGCCAGGCACTGTTTTAAGCACTTTACATATATTAATTCATTTAACTCTCACAATAACTCCATTAATTAGATACCATAATCATCATCCCCATTTTACAGATGGAGAACTGAGGCGCAAAACAGTTAAGTAAACGCTCACAGTTATTCAGCTAAAAATACTAGTTGACACAAGTCTGGAATTAAGTCTCCAAAGTCCATGCTTTTATTTATTTCAGTTCTGGTCCTCCTCTCCTCCAACAATCTTACTCTTGATCCTACCACAGCTGCTCAACTTTCTGATCATAACTTAGACTTCCTCTACATTTGCAAACCTTAATTTCATTTTCAAATATTTGACTTTTCAACTGTCACTCCCAACTTTTTAGCTCTAAACTAGAACCAAATAAAACATTTCTTTGACCTTTATCAGGCATATAATTCATTAATCCTATCATCTTTTTATTATCATTTATTTTCTTCCTGTCTATCTTAAATTTCAGAGTCAATCCTTATTGCTCTTTGGCTAATACTCCCAACTCTCTTGACTCTTTCTCTTCCATAGATTTGTTCAATCAAACCACAGTCCTTTTTTGATTCACTTATTTGTCTAATCCTAGACAATACCAACATGGTTGAATAAGTCTAGGAAACACCCACAAGCATCCTGTCTTTTCTCATTTTAAGTTATTGATCAAGGACCTGAATGATCATTTTATCTCCCCAGTACACTCACTCTCCCAGTCTCCTGGACCAGTGGTTCTCAAAGTTGAAACCACAGTCCCCTGGGAGTCCCTATGCCTTTGGCAAGGGGTCTTGAAATCAAAAGTTTTTTTATACCAATAGTTCTGTAGGGATTAAACATGTTGTTTGCCTGTTTCACTCTGTTGACATTAGTTTCAAAGACACAAAAATCATGGGAGATAAAATTGTTTGTGTTTTAGCATAATTAAGGCACTGGCATCAAACTGCACTAGAAGTCACCAAGAAGAATTTTCAGTTAAAAAAAAAAGTCAGTTTTACTGAAGAATGTCCTATATTAAATCTCAACCCTTGCAAATATGTCTTTTTAATATTCTGTGAGACACAAAGTATTTCTGCTGCATACTAACGTATAGTTGTCTCTAGAATAAACACGTGTGCTGTTTTCAAGGGACACTATTTTTATTTGAAAGAGCAACTGACAGACAAATTATTATTATTCATAGCTGAGTATTGGCAGACATTTTCTCACAAATGAAGAAAGTGAGACTTTCATTTCAAGAAAAACAACTGGTATGATTTATTGCCAGAGATACATTTCTGGCTTTCAAATGAAAAGTAGAATTGTGGACAATTTGTATCTGCCACTGCTTCTTAATACTTCTTTTTTTCTCCAGTGAAATTGGGGGAAATATAAATGAAAGTGATTTTTAAAAATATTGCATAATAAAATATTTCAACATCTGGAATATTTGCATAACTCAGCCAATATTTTCCAAATGACCATAACATGATACAATTATCCATGAGTAAAATATTCAATTAATGTGGAAGATACACCAATATACGTCAATGTAACAGAGTAAACAATGTTTATTGATATGATTTCAAATTTATTATTGCAACTGCGTTTTAAAACTATACTGCAACCCGGGTTCGGTGGCTCAGCCTGTAATCCCGTGCCTTGGGAGGCTGAGGTGAGTGGATTGCCTGAGCCCGAGGGTTCGAGACCCGCCTGGGCAACTTGGTGAGACCTCATGTCAACAATAAATCAAAAATTAGCCGGGCGTGGTAATGCGCCTATAGTTCCAGCTACTTGGAAGGCTGAGGCGGGAGGATCGCCGGAGCTCAGCAGGTCGTTCCCGGCCACTGCACTTTACTCTGGGCAACAGAGTGAGACTCCAACTCAAAAAAAAATAAAAAATAAAATAAAATAAAACTATACTGCAGGAGTGACAAAGAAGAATATCCACTGTTATCTGCAAAAGCGATTTCTCCCTTTCACAAACACATATCTGCGAGAGACCAAACAGACACAAAAGTGTGTGTGACTCCTTCCTCTGTGACATAGTGAAAGCAGCAGTTCATTTGGACGCTGCCAGGTTTTTGCAGGCAGCACTTCCTTGCCCCTAAATCTATTTTGTGTTTGTTCCTTGGTTGCCTGTGATGCAGTTGTCTCTGATCCCTTTACATGACCCTGGTTGCCCTGGTTTAGCCCTTTTTCCTCTGAGTCTCTGTGCAGGAACCACAGTAATCTTGGAAAATACACAAATCAGATATTATGCCTCTTCTTTAATCCTTCATTGTTTTCTCAACTTACTTGCTTTAAAAACTAAAGTCTTTAGAATGATCTAGATGTTACACACAGGATCTGGCTCTCTGTTAACTTCCTGACTTCATCTCCTATGGATCCCAGCTTTGCTCACTGCCTTGCAGTCACACAGGCATCTTGTTTTCATTGAATATATCAAGCAGCCTCTGTTTCAGTGTCTTTATCCTTGCCCTCTGCCTGGAATGCTTCACCAGCATAAGTCCACATGACTGGATATCTCACTTCCCTAGGTCTTCACCCAACAGAATCTTAAGAAAGACTTATAAAAGTACCCTTTTAAAAATATGTGTCTTCCTTTACTTGATCATTTGCTATTCTCTTTCAGAGTTGTTTTTTCCCCACAGCCTTTTACTAATGTCTATATCATGTATTTTTACTTTTTCTCATCCGTTTCACCATTCTAGAGTGGAAGCCTCATGTAGGTAGAAATCTGGTTATTATTTTGTTTACAGCTATAATTCATTACCTAGAGCAGGATCTGACGATAATTGGGATGTAATAATTTTTTATTAATTGTATGAACAGAATAAACACCCACGAGGGTCTACTGTGTATATGAAAGGCACTGCCAGACTCTGAAGACTCTAGCTAAAGAACTCAGGGTAAAGTAGGAGTTAGAGCAAAAATTCCCCAATTTAGCCGGGCTCGGTGGCTCAGCCTGTAATCCCCGCACCTTTGGGAGGCTGAGGTGAGTGCATTGCCTGAGCCCGTGGGTTCGAGACCCGCCTGGGCGGGGAGACCTCATCTCTACAATAAATCAAAAAATCAGCCGGGCGTGGTAGCGCATACCTGTAATTCCGGCTACTCGGAAGGCTGAGGCGTTAGAATTGCCGGAGCCCAGCAGGCAAGGCTGCGGTGGCCGGGAGCGGCCACTGCACTCCAGTCT
>NW_007249783.1:109415-116187 GCF_000164805.1 Carlito syrichta
AAAAAAAAAAAAAAAAAAAAAAAAAAATCTCCCAACTTATTGACATCAGGGACGAATTCTGTAGAAGATACATTTTCTAAAAATGTGGTTAGGAGTATCATCAGGCATTAGATTCTTGAAAGGAGCACACAAACTTGATCCCTCTCATGAGCGGTTCACGATAGGGTTTGTGCTCCTATGAGAATCTAATGCCGCTGATTTGACTCTTGTCTGCCTCTCACCTCCTGCTGTGTGACCCATTTCCTAAAGGCCAACCACCCAGGTTGGGGACCCCCTGGGTTAGAGGATATAGAGTATTACAGTAAGGAAAGAATTATAGAAAATTGTCTTTTTGTGACATACGACTTTACTTTCTAGTCAATGTTTCCCCTTACTTTTTGAAATTTACAATGCTTTTGTAAATAGTATTAAATTTGATAAATATTTTTATGGAAAGAGCTCTATAACTGTTAGGGTACAGACAGGATGAGGGTGGATGGATGGAGAGGGAGAGGCGCAGCACTCCCCGAGCCGGCAGGCCAGACGTGCGCGCTGGTAACCCAGAGATCCGAGTAAATTGCAAAGAATTGCGACACACAGAGGTGAGAGAAGAAAAGATTTATTTAAGAAAGCTTCACCCCGCCCCCCACAGACAGGGAGCGGTCCTACACTCTAGGTGAGTGTGGCATCGTAGCCCCTCAAAGCCCTGACTTAAATCCTTTTCTTAGAGATGTTGCACGTGACTGCTGACTTCTTTATCGACCATCTGTGGATGTCTTGGAGATCCTGTAACACAGAAACCCATTAATGTCTGCCCACATTATCATAACCCCTAGAGAAGGGCGTGACAAGGATTCTAATTCTCCTGCACCTTCCCAAACGACATTCCTTAGAGCTAATTGAGGGTGCACCTCCCTATCTCCTAGGCATTCCCAGTGGGTAGCTTCGGGGGATCCTTCGCTTCCCTGTAGATAGGGCCCAATTTACTGGAAGATCGAATCCCTACCTGCTCTCCCTCTGAGCGGTTATAACTTTTGTAATTACAAGTTTCATGATTTTTACAATCCTTGCCCAATGCTCCTAGGCCTTGTAAATTCCCTTTACTTTAGGCAAGCTTGATTGCTGCTATGAGATACCTCGGATGCCTGGCTCCAAGAAGTCTATTTCTGAAAAGACAAAATCAGCAAAGTTAATTTTACTTAAAGTATGCATTTCTCCAAAAGCATAGCTTCTACTTTCTCATCATTGTGTCAGGATTTAAGAAGATGAACAATGGCTTTCAGCTCTGTCTGTCCTTTCAATAATCATGCTCCCAAAAACATGTGTAGTTATGTCAAATATATAGAATAAAACTGATATACTGAATAAATAATTTTCAGTAGTTACTGGAAAAATATGAATTGATATTAGCATTATTTCAATTAGAGCTATAATGATAAAAATTAGCTATTTGAGGCAGAAAATTAAGCACTAATCCATTAGCATCCACCAGCTTACCTCATATGTATGAAATGCTGTTATTTGGAAACATAACTTGCTTGACACATGTAATCCCTTTTCTAACACATTACTTAAAATTATGTGTGAATTATATATGTAAAGCATAGATGAGTTGGCTTTACAAAAGTAAATGCCATCCTCATTTATTTATTTATGTATTTATTCAATTTTTGTAGCAATTTACTAACTGTGGGAACTACACTAGCTATAATAACACTGTACATACTTAAAGGAGGTTGCTTTATAGTAAGGGTCTTGGGGAACTACATTTCAATGTAATATTGAAAACAATCATGTCTTTTACTAAACTCTTCTGAACAATAATAAGAAGTGATTGTTGAATAATGAAATGCTAATAGATCAATCTAGGCAAAGAAGGTTTAGGAAAAAAAGTGTCTGATGAACTAAATAAACTGAAAGATTTTCATTCTTGGTTAAAAGTTGGAGGTAATGATGAACAATTTGTAAGAAAGTTATTAGTGATTTAAAAATTATTTTCATTCATGTGACCTGCAAATATAACTTCTCTATATTTCCATGTAAAAATATTTTTAATCCATTTCAGTATTTTAAAGACTGTTTCATTCTTTTGGGGGGGGTTGTAGTCTCACTCTGTCTCCCAGACTGGAGTGCAGTGGCATGCTCCCGGCCATCGCAGCCTCGACCTGCTGGGCTCCAGCGATCCTTTCACCTCAGCCTTCCAAATAGCCAGAACTACAGGCGCACGCTACCATGCCCAGCTAATTTTTGATTTATTGGAGAGACGAGGTCTAGCCAAGTTGTCCAGGTGGGTCTCGAACCCGCGGACTCAGGCAATCCACACACCTCCCAAAGTGCTGGTATTACAGGCTGAGCCACCAGACCCAGCCTAATGACTGTTTCTTTATTAGTTTTCCCTTCTAAATCCTTTTAAATTTAATTTATGAGGTGTATGTGAGTTTAATATTACATAAATTTTTTTGCTCTGAACGCTGGGAAAAAAATCTTGAATCTCAAATTTTAAAATTGTTATTTGCATTTTAATGCAGAGATTGCATTCTGTTATTACCTTTTATTTCCTTCTAATTACAGACATCTCTACTTAATAGTTACATAACTATTTCAGAGAAAAAAAGGACAGTATCAACTATTATTATTCCATGAAATAGCTTGGTCTCCTAGAGAAAAAATAGAACTAAGAATGACCAATGTAACTAAATAGTTCTACCCACTGATTTCTTTTCATATCTATTGATGTTTGGAATTTGCTGTATGGTGAACAATTTATTAGGAATCAAGTGATTTTGTTGGATTTTCTCTAATGAGAATATATTATTTTGATAGTGAATGATTATATATAAGACTCTAATACTGTAGCAAATTAATATAATACTAAAAGCATAAATTTTATTCCAACAAATACAGCACTACCCAATCTCATGTTTTTGTGCCCCTGCCAACTCTGGTGAGTGAGCTATCTATTTCTGCCTTCTTCACACCATTTCAATATCTTCTTTTAATTGAATTTAATTTTTTCATATAAGCCTACAAGTAGTTTTATTAGAAGGATACTAGAGTATCTTACAAAACGCAGGAGCTACTAGATCTGAAAGCAAAAATGAAAAAGCCTTCAGTAACCCAGTAGGAAGTATTTGCTTTTTATTCCTTGTCACTGCTTATCTCTGGGTACCTGTTTCTTTCAAATATCTTCCTAGCCAGGATCTCTCAGCCTCTACATATAGATAACAGACATGGCAGACCCATAATTCTTGAATTTATATCCCTCAGTTCAAGTTATCTCCACCTAAGTTCAAATTCTTAAGTCCTAGGAGAAAACATCTGGAGCGGTTTGGGTCAGGGGTTTATTTACGGTCTAGCTGATTGTGGCAAGCAGAGAGGATCTAATAATAACAATATGCTTGTCAAGGGCAAATCCCTGGTGGAGGGTGTGGAGAAGGGAAGAGCAATTCTGAGAAGTATACTATAACTTTTTACTTGGCTAGATTCCTATGAAACCATCAAGGACTAATTTGGGTGTCATCTTTTCTAGTTGAGTCCTTCTACCCCCACTACTATCCCCACATCTGAGGATAAATTTATGGAAACTGTGCCACTAACTCAGCACTCATCTTGTCTCTCTCACTCACTGTACAAGACTTTGTCTTTCAGCTTTATATTTCCAGTCCTGCTTTGTTGTCATTATTTATGGTAAGGACCTAAGAAATGTTTGTGGAATAAACAGATTAATGTAAGAAGAAAGATTAAGATTCATACTTGACCATGGTTATCCACTTGTTTGTCAAGTACCTACAGCAGACTTTCATAATAGAAGAAACACAAATGATTTGGAAATATATAGTGTCTATAATTATTAAAGACAACAAACTCTATCCTCTCTTTTTTAAAAAAACAGCTTTACTATGATATAATTCACATATAATCCACCCATTCAAAGTGGACATTTTAATGGGTTTTTAGTATATTCACATAATTGCACAACAATCACGTTTTAGAACATTTTCATCACCCCCAAAAGAGGCCTTATACCCATTAACAGTCAGTTCTCATTTTCTCTACTCTGCCAGCCCTAGACAACCACTTTCAGTCTCTATGGATTTGTGTTCTCTGAACCTTTCATATAGATAGAATCCTATAACATGTGGTCTTTTGTGACTGGATTCTTTCATGTAACAATGTTTTTAAATATATCCGTATTTGTAGCTTGTATCAGTTATTTGTTCCTTTTTACAGTCAAATAATTTAAGTTCTATGGATATAACCTATTTTACTTATTTATTCATTAATTGATAGGCATTTGGATTGTTTCACCTTTAGGCTACAATGAAAAGTGTTGTTATGAACATTCATATACAAGATTTCATACCTAGAAGCTTAGGAGTATAAATGCTAGATTATAAAATAACTCTGTTTAACTTTTTAGAGATTCGCTAGAATGTTTTCCAAAGGGCTGTATTGTTTTGTGTAAGGATCTGAATAGACACTTGTGCAAAGAAGATACATAAATTGCCAATAAGCACACACACAAAATATTCAACATCTTCATTTGTTAGGGAAATGCATGTAAAAACCACAGTGAGATACTACTTCACACACACTAGGATGGCTGTAACCAAAAAGATGATACTAAGGCTTGGAGAAGCTGTGGAGAAATTAGGATCCTCTCTTTGCTTTACACTCATTCTCTCTAATAGGATTCCAAATTCTGTGACTACCCAAAGAGAATATTTATGAATTGACTAGTTCTCCAGTGGTAAAAGTCATGGTATTATTTAAATACTATTGTATCATGGCTTTTAAACTTTTGACATTATTTTAAAAAGGAAAAAACCCTGTAAATGTCATAAATAGATGTGTGTGTGTGTGTGTGTGTGTGTGTGTATACACACACACACACACATATAAACATAGTATTATAATTTAAAATTTTTGGAAATTATTTTTGAAGAAACAATACTGGTATGTGGTTTTTTAGAAAAATAAAATATTGTACAGTCTAGTAAATAAATAAATTTCCTTCTGTTCCTGACCACCGCCCCTCAATCTTCCTCCCTAAAAAAACTCTGACCAATTTCTTGCTTTCCAAAAAGACTTCAGTTTCACAGATTTCTCAGTATATATAGATCCTCTTTAAAATGTTTTCACTAATGGTAGTATACTATTCAGACAGTAGTGCATCATGCTTTTTTTTTATTTTTACACACACGCTCACACAAATACTTGCTTTTAAATATCAAGGATATAAGACTTGCTATACCATGTACTATTGGTCATCTATCAGGACAGACTACTATAGACATCGCCCAAAGAGATCATTTAAGAGAAAAAATAGCCGGGCGCGGTGGCTCACGCCTATAATCTGAGCACTTTGGGAGGCAGAGGTGAGAGGATTGCCTAAGCCCACGAGTTCGAGACCAGCGTGGGCAACTTGGCAAGACCTCATCTCTACAATAAATCAAAAAATTAGCTGGGCATGGTAGCACGTGCCTGTAGTTCCAGCTACTTGGAAGGCTGAGGTGGAAGGATTACTGGAGCCCAGCAGGTCGAGGCTGCCGTGACCGGGAGCATGCCACTGCCCTCCATCCTGGATGACAGAGTGAGACTCCAACTCAAAAAAAAAGAGAAAGAATAGAAGGGTTGGTGAAATCTTAGGGAGCATGGGCACTGCATGACTGTGCTTATGAGGAAAGGCTTAAAAGACTGAGAAGGCTAGGAACCCAGGAAGGAGAGTTTCAAGTAATTCCACCCTCACCAGTCTCCAGGTCACCAGAAATCACTGTCTTTTCACCTGAAGTGCATACCACAGTACCTCACGCACGCCTCATCTTTCAGGTCAACACATGTCCTTCCACATTCTTTCTGGTCCCCTAATAATGTAAAATCAAACCACCTTAAGTTTCATTACCTCAGTGCTTTGCTAGGTGACTGGATAATTAATGTTTTCAAGAAATTTGAACTACTGGGTGAATGGTATGCCAGATAATACTTCTGTTGTAACAACTGCAGCTCCTCAAAGGGGCGTTATTGTCAGAACTTGGCTTCTTAGCAGGATGCCTTGGCAGGAGGCATATCCTGACCTCTCTCAAACTGGACCATATAAATAGCAAGTTATTCACAAAATTCTGTTCAGATTCCATATATTATCTCTAGTTCTCTGCACATTGAAGATGTTTCTCAATACATTTATGTTGAATTAACCTTTCTAATAATACTAAGAAGGTGTTAGAACTTGATATCTATAGTTTGAAGCTTGATTTTTTTTTTCTTTTTTAGCATCCCAGTTCAGTGATTCATACTTGAAAATCCCTTTTTTTGTAAGGACTCTAGCATGTGAGAAAGTTATTTAAATTATACTTAAAAAACTAAGAATATTTTGGACAGAAGAATTACTGCGTCCTTCAGATGAGAAAAGCTGCCTAGAAGTTTGCATTTTTTAATTAGTTAATACAGCAATATAATAGATTATAGCAACCTTCTAGTTTGTACCTTTCATATTAAATTAGTGCTTTACTTGGCCAATTTTATATTTTAAGAAAACTTTTAAATCCTTTAAAAGATAAGATTATCACGTACAATTCTCTGTGACAAGCAGAGAATTATTCTGGCGTTTTCTTAATCTGATGACCTTTCTAGAATCCTTGGTGTTACTTGAAGGTTTTGGTGTATTTTGTCATTTTACATAGATATCACTTCTAACAGATTTCTTCTTTCAAATTATGTTTACTCTAAAAAAAAACCTTAGCCGGGCTCGGTGGCTCAGCCTATAATCCCGCGCCTTTGGGAGGCTGAGGTGAGT